>NW_027632667.1:0-78817 GCF_902686455.1 Sciurus vulgaris | reverse complement strand
AGAAAGTTTTTCATTCTAAATTTTCAGGAAGTGTTTATCAGACACTTTTTTCCAGACCTGGTGCCAGGCAAGAGAGAAACAATTACAGTAATTATATGACAAGTAATAATACGTCCTGGAACATAAGAGGAGGAATCTTCACCCTTGAGGAACAAGGAAAAATGTTCCAGGAAAGTAATGTCTAAAGTGAGACCTATGGAATAAATAAGAGGGAATCAATGGCCAGGACAAAGGTTGTTCCTGGTAAAAGGATTGCCACATTCAAAGTTGAGCTTGAATTTTAACATATAAAACAGTACAATGAAGGCTTTTAAACAGGGGATTGCCCCATAAAAAACAGCTTTAGTAGCATGATTCAGACAATGCACTGGGTTGTGGCTAGGCATGAGTGTAAATCAGATGAGCTACTAGAAGATGATTGCTCCGGTTTAATTAAGAAATTACAGTGGCAACTTGGATAGCAGAGAAGCAGCACCTGAAGGAGCTGTTTAAGAGATAGGATATTTGGGTTTGGATCTGCAATATCCCCAAAAACCTCTCAAAGCTCTCTGGTACAATATACAGAGGCAGGGTTTTCAGGAAGTGATTAGATAATGATGGCTGTAATCTGACCAATGGATTAATCCACTGATGGATCCATAGCAGATTAAAATTTGTGAAGAACTGGAAATTGTAAGATGTGGTGCCAGAAGGCAGTAGGTCCTTGAAAGTCTGTCATTGAGGACTATAGCTTTAACCTGATCCCCCCACCTCATATCTCTCTCTCCCCTCTCCCTCACCTTCCTTTCAACTATGAAGTGATCAGATTTGGATCACTACATACTGCCCACTGTGATGTTCTGCCTCTTAGAAGATGAGAGCAATGGGGCCAAATCATAAGACAAATTAGATTTTTCCTGTTTTTACTAGATTCTTCAGGTAATTTTCCACAGCAATGGATATCTGGCTAACATAGGACCCATAACAAAGAAGGGACATTGTTGAGGGTACATCCTGTTTTCCAGATTAGAAGAAGGCATTTCATTTCTGTATAGAAAGATCACAGATGGAGAGAATAAAATAAAAAGATGGTGTGCAGAAGACCCTACTTCAATTTTGAATCTATTAAACTTTATGTGTCTGTTGAATATCCACACACAGAAGGAATCATTAGACATGTGGATGTTGAATATAGAGCAGAACAAAACAAAGAAAGAACTTCAAGCTGTCTTCAACAGCAAAATGTCAAAAAGTTATGGATTAAAACATGACCTCTATATTTCATGATGAAGGCGTCTTCACAGACCTAAAGAAAGAAGTTTTGGTGGGAGTCTGAGCCAGCCTCTGGATGATAGAGGAACAAGGGTGTGGTAGAGATGGCAGAGATGACTTTGAGAAGAGGCAACTTGCTACAGTGAGGCAGAAGATGGCAAGAAGGGGACAGGCATGAGGGAAGTCTGTTTCCTAAAGAAAGGTGCACACAGAAGGAGTGGTTCATGCTGAATTATTTCACTAAATTTTGAGTTTTTGAAATCCATCCAGGCTTTTACATCTATGAATAATTCGCTCTTTCATATTGCTGAAGAATAGTCTACCATATGAACATACTATGACTTCTTACTCAGTCTCCAATTAATAGACATTTGTATTATTTTGAGTGTTTGGCTGCTGTGCACATTTACACTTTTGTCAAGTATTTTCTTTTGGGGTATTTTAATTCATTTTTTTCCATGCTCTATATCTAGGAGTAAAATTGCTTTTTCACAGAGTCAGTTAAATTTTTTTCACACTACCAATTAAACTTAGTGGTGCTTAACCACTGAGCCAAATCCCCATGTCCTTATTTTTTATTTTAAAATGGGATCTTACTAAATTCCTTAGGGCCTTTCTAAGTTGCAGCGACTGGCTTTAAAGTTTGGATTCTGCCTCTGACTCCAACCAGTTAATTTTTATAAGAAAGTTAAAAATTGTTTTCTACTTTTGTTGCTGCAAATGTTTTTGAATGGACAAACACTATTCCATGTGTATATATACAATGTTTTCTTTATCAAGTCATCAAAATTTAAAGCTTTAAAAAATTAGCAGGATAAGTTGTGCACACCTGTAACCCTACTGGCTTAGGTGACTTAGGCAGGAGGATCACAAGTTCAAAACAAGACTCAGCAATTTAGCAAGCCCCTAAGCAACTCAGCAAAACCTGCTGCAAAATAAAATATAAAAGATCTGGGGATGTGTCTTAGTGTTTAATTGTCCCGGAGTTCATGTTCTGGTTCAAAAAAAAAAATTTGTGATAAATTTGTGCATAGAAAATGACAAGGAGAAGGTAAATATGAAATGTAAGTATTACACATTTTAATTCTATAAACATGAAAAATAAAAAATAATTGATATAATAAATATCCACAAGAGAGTTGCATAAGATCATTAATTTTCTAAAATATTTCAAATTATTGTGCATTCTTTTTCTTGGTTTATTTCTTCTCAGAAATCATAAATGGAAACAAAACTATTATAAAAAACAAAGAAAAAGCTTTTCTCTCTATCAAGACTAAGTCCCTCCTGTTAGAGCATTTGCGATTTAGTCAAGGTTTCAGTGGGCATCAGTGGATAGATACACATGCAAAAGTTAGTTATTAAATCTCTTTGCAACATTTTTTCCCACTGAGGAAATGAGACTTAATAGAATTAATCAAAGTAATTGTTAGAGGGAGTAAGTAGGTTGCTTTCAACTTAGGGACATAGTTATTATTATTATTACTATTATTACAGCTATTCTGTAGGAAATGCTACATGTGATCTCAAAACAATATTGTAAAACATGATTACAAATAAGTAAATCTTTCAAATATAATGCCTTCTGAAGCCAAGAAAGTATAGAAAACATCATCCATAGGAATGATGGAATGGACTGGAAAGTTATTTTCTAATATACATCAAAATATCATTTATATCCTTGGTTACATATATTATATTGTTCTTTGTATAATTAGCCTGGCCCAACTATTTTCCACATTTGCTAATGAAAATATATGGTTGCAAGGCAAATTTTTGCTCTAAATTTTACTTTTTTATTTTATCTTCAAAGTCCCCTATAAGAAACACTCACACCATAGACATATTTCTTGCTTGTAAAATTTACTGTTTTCAGAAACTATACCAATTACTGTTAAAAAACACTGTGTTTATATACCAAACCAAAAGAGCTAGCCCTTGATTCCCAGAAAATCACCCTTATTGAGTGGATTTCTGTTTATATTCTGCACTGTGCAGAATATTAGCATATACGAGACTAACAAGAGTGAAAACTTTATTAGCCCTATGAAGTAGGGGTCAAGAACTCTGTGATTATTTTTTTTTTCTAACTGGAGTCAAATGAGAAAAGTAACAAGTGTACATAGATAACTGTTCTAAAATTGATCAAAATTGATCCTCAAGATCTATACTTAAATAAGTTCCGCTGAAAGACTTTTCCTTAGATATTTAAATGTGATGTGTTCTTTGTTGTGTACTAAAAAAGAAAAGAAACGGTGATATGATTTTGCTACAAATATTTGGCAAATTCGGAGTCTTTTTTTTTTATTTTGTTGTAAACAAATGGGATACATGTTGCCTCTCTGTTTGTACATGGCACAAAGTCATATCATTTGTGTAATCATAAATCCACATACAGTAATGTTGTTTGATTCATTCTGTTATTTTTTCCCTTCCCCCCACCCCTCTTTACCCTCTATATAGTACTTTCTTCCTCCATACTTGCCCCCCTCCCTAACCCTAACTCTAACCCTAACATTAACCCTTCCCTCCCCCCTTATGTGTGATCCTCCACTTATTAGCGATATCATTCGTCCCTTGGCTTTTTGAGATTGGCTTATCTCACTTAGCATGATATTGTCCAATTTCATCCATTTGCCTGCAAATGCCATAATTTTGTCATTCTTTATGACTGAGTAATACTCCATTGTGTATATATACCACAGTTTCTTTATCCACTCATCAATTGAAGGGCATCTAGGTTGGTTCCATAGTCTGGCTATTGTGAATTGAGCAGCTATGAACATTGATGTGGCTGTATCTCTGTAGTATGCTGATTTTAGATCCTTTGGGTATAGGCCAAGGAGTGGGATAGCTGGGTCAAATGGAGGGTCCATTCCAAGTTTTCTAAGGAATCTCCACACTGCTTTCCAGAGTGGCTGCACTAATTTGCAGCCCCACCAGCAATGTATGAGTGTACCTTTCTCCCCACATCCTCGCCAACACCTGTTCCTTGTATTTTTGATAATCGCCATTCTATTTGGGGTGAGATGGAATCTTAGGGTGGTTTTGATTTGCATTTCTCTTATTACTAGAGATGTTGAACATTTTTTCATATGTTTATTGATTGCTTGTACATCTTCTTCTGTGAAGTGTCTGTTCATTTCCTTAGCCCATTTGTCGACTGGATTATTTGTATTGTTGGTGTAGAGTTTTTTGAGTTCTTTATAGATTCTCGAGGTTAGTGCTCTATCTGAAGTATGATTGGCAAAGATATTCTCCCACTCTGTAGGCTCTTTCTTCACATTACTGATAGTTTCCTTTGCTGAGAGAAAGCTTTTTAGTTTGAATCTAACCCAGTTATTGATTCTTGCTTTTATTTCTTGTGCTATGGGAGTCCTGTTGAGGAAGTCTGGTCCTAGGCTGACATGTTGAAGATCGGGACCTACTTTTTCTTCTATAATCTGCAGAGTGTCTGGTCTGATTCCAAGGTCCTTAATCCATTTTGAGTTGAGTTTTGTGCAGGGTGATAGATATGGGTTTAGTTTCATTCTGTTGCATATGGATTTCCAATTCTCCCAGCACCATTTGTTGAACAGGCTATCTTTTCTCCATTGCATATTTTTGGCGCCTTTGTCTAGTATTAGAAAGTTGTATTTATTTGGGTTTGTGTCTGTGTCCTCTATTCTGTACCATTGATCTACCTCTCTATTTTGGTACCAGTACCATGCCGTCTTTGTTACTATTGCTTTGTAATAAAGTTGAAGTTCGGGTATTGCGATACCCCCTGCTTCATTTTTCCTGCGAAGGATTGCTTTAGCTATTCTGGGTTTCTTATTCTTCCAGATGAATTTCATGATTGCTTGCTCTATTTCTGTAAGGTACATCATTGGGATTTTAATTGGGATTGCATTGAATCTGTATAGCACTTTCGGTAGTATGGCCATTTTGACAATATTAATTCGGCCTATCCAAGAACATGGGAGATCTTTCCATCTTCTAAGGTTTTCTTCGATTTCTTTCTTTAGTGTTCTGTAGTTCTCATTGTAGAGGTCTTTTACCTCTTTTGTGAGATTGATTCCCAAGTATTTTATTTTTTTCGATGCTATGGTGAATGGGGTAGTTTTCATAATTTCTCTTTCTGAGGATTCCTCACTTATGTATAAAAATGCATTGGATTTATGAGCATTGATCTTGTAACCTGCCACTTTACTGAATTCACTTATGAGTTCTAACAGTTTTCTGGTGGAATTTCCAGGTTCCTCTAAGTATATAATCATATCATCCGCAAATAGGGATAGTTTGAGTTCTTCTTTTCCTATTCGTATTCCTTTAATTTCCTTGGTCTGTCTAATTGCTCTGGCTAGAGTCTCAAGAACGATATTGAATAGGAGTGGTGAAAGAGGGCATCCCTGTCTTGTTTCAGTTTTTAGGGGTATGCTTTCAGTTTTTCACCGTTTAGAATGATATTAGCCATGGGCTTAGCATAGATGGCCTTTACAATGTTAAGGAATGTTCCCACTATCCCTATTTTTTCTAGTGTTTTGAGCATGAAAGGGTGTTGTATTTTATCAAATGCTTTTTCTGCATCTATTGAAATAATCATGTGATTCTTGACTTTAAGTCTATTGATATGGTGAATTACATTTATTGATTTCCGGATGTTGAACTAACCTTGCATCCCTGGGATGAAACCCACTTGATCGTGGTGCACTATCTTTTTAATATATTTTTGTATGCGATTTGCTAAAATTTTATTGAGAATTTTTGTGTCAATGTTCATTAATTATACCGGTCTGAAATTTTCTTTCCTCGATTTATCTCTGTCTGGCTTGGGTATCAGGGTAATATTGGTTTCATAGAATGAGTTTGGGAGGGTACCCTCCTCTTCTATTTCATGGAATACTTTGAGAAGTATTGGAGTGAGCTCTTCTTTAAAGAATTTGTAGAACTCGGCTGAGAACCCATCTGGTCCTGGACTTTTCTTTGTTGGTAGGCTTTTGATGACCTCTTCTACTTCATTACTTGAAATTGTTCTATTTAAATTGTGTATGTCCTCCTCGTTCAATTTAGGCAATTCATATGTCTCTAGAAACCTGTTGATGTCTTCGAAATTTTCTATTTGGTTAGAATATAGATTTTCAAAATAGCTTCTAATTATGTTTTGTATTTCAATCGTGTCTGTTGTGATATTTCCTTGTTCATTCCGAATTTTGGTGATTTGGGTTTTCTCTCATCTTCTCTTTGTTAGAGTGGCTAAGGGTTTATCAATTTTGTTTATTTTTTCAAAGAACCAACTATTTATTTTGTCAATTTTTTGTATAGTTTCTTTTGTTTCAATTTCGTTGATTTCAGCTCTGACTTTAACTATTTCCTGTCTTCTACTACTTTTGGTGTTGGTCTGTTCTTCTTTTTCTAGGGCTTTGAGCTGAAGTGTTAGGTTGTATATTTGTTGATTTTTACTTCTTTTATTGAATGCGCTCCATGAAATAAATTTTCCTCTAAGTGCTGCTTTCATAGTGTCCCAAAGATTTTGATATGATGTTTCTTTGTTCTCATTTACCTCTAAGAATTTTTCAATTTCCTTCCTAATATCTTCTGTTATCCATTCATCATGTAATAGCATTTTGTTTAATCTCCAGGTGTTGGAGTAGCTTCTGTTTTTTACTCTTTCATTTATTTCTAACTTCAATCCATTATGATCTGATAGAATACAAGGTAGTGTCTCTATCTTCTTGTATTTGCTTACATTAGCTTTGTGGCATAATATATGGTCTATTTTAGAGAAGGATCCATGTGCTGCTGAGAAGAAAGTGTATTCGCTCTTGGTTGGATGGTATATTCTATAAATGTCCGTTAAGTCTAAATTATTGATTGTGTTATTGAGATCTATGGTTTCTTTGTTCAATTTTTGTTTGGAAGATCTGTCCAGTGGTGAGAGAGGCGTGTAAAAATCACCTAGTATTATTGTGTTATGGTCTATTTGGTTTCTGAAATTGAGAAGGATTTCTTTGACATACATGGATGAGCCACTGTTTGGGGCATAGATGTTTATGATTGTTATGTCTTGCTGATTTATGCTTCCCTTAAGCAGTATGTAATGTCCTTCTTTATCCCTTCTGACTAGTTTTGACTTGAAGTCCACATTATCTGAAATGAGGATGGATACCCCAGCTTTTTTGCTGAGTCCATGTGTATGATATGTTTTCCCCCATCCTTTCACCTTTAGTCTGTGGGTATCTCTTTCTACAAGGTGAGTCTCTTGCAGGCAACATATTGTTGGATCTTTCTTATTGATCCAATCTGCCAGTCTATGTCTTTTGATTGATGAGTTCAGGCCATTAATATTCAGGGTTATTATTGAGATATGATTAGTATTCCCGGTCATTTGGTTCATTTTATTTATTTATTTATTTATTTATTTATTTATTTATTTATTTATTTATTTATTTATTTTAAGATGACTTGGTTCTTCCTTTATTTGACAATTCCTTTAGGATAGTTCCTCCCATTGCTGATTTGTTTCTTTGTTTTTCATCTCTTCCTCGTGAAATATTTTGCTGAGAATGTTCTGTAATGCTGGCTTTCTTTTTGTAAATTCTTTTAGCTTTTGTTTATCATGGAAGGATTTTATTTCATCATCAAATTTGAAGGTAAGTTTTGCTGGGTATGAGATTCTTGGTTGGCATCCATTTTCTTTCAGGGCTTGAAAAATGTTGTTCCAGGCCCTTCTAGCTTTTAGGGTCTGGATTGAAAAATCTGCTGATATCCGTATTGGTTTCCCCCTGAATGTAATTTGATTCCTCTCTCTTGCGGCCTTTAAAATTCTGTCTTTATTTTGTATGTTGGGCATTTTCATTATAATGTGCCTTGGTGTGGGTCTGTTGTAATTTTGTATATTTGGAGTCCTATAAGCCTCTTGTACTTGATCTTCCATTTCATTCTTCAGATTTGGGAAATTTTCTGATAGTATTTCATTGAATAGATTGTTCATTCCTTTGGTCTGTTTCTCTAAGCCTTCCTCAATTCCAATAATTCTTAAATTTGGCCTCTTCATGATATCCCATAGTTCTTGGAGATTCTGTTGAATCTGAAATTTCAGATTTCTTACCATCTTCTCTGTTTGTTCAACTTTGTTTTCAAGGTTAAATATTTTATCTTCAATGTCTGATGTTCTGTCTTCCAGGTGTTCTATTCTATTGGTTATGCTTTCTATGGAGTTCTTAATTTGGTTTATTGTTTCCTTCATTTCAAGGATTTCTGTTTGTTTTTTTTCAATATCTCTAAATCTTTATTGAAATGATCTTTTGCTTCCTGTATTTGCTCTTTTAACTGTCGATTGGTGCGATCATTCAGTGCCTGCATTTGCTCTTGCATCTCGTCATTTGCTTCCCTGAGCATTTTAATTATGTACATTCTGAACTCCCTTTCTGTCATTTCTTCTGCCATGCTGTCGTTGGGTTTCATTGATGTAACATTTAGATTTGTTTGCAGCATTTTCTTTCCTTGTTTTCTCATATTGTTCAGGTATCAGTTGACCGCTGTGATATTGCAGATTTCCTCTATTGTCTTATAATATCCCTGAAGATTTCTATTATATCCCCTCTTAGTCTTCAGTAGCCTGAAATCTTGGAGGAAGTTGATAATGCAGTGCTCCACAAGGGAGCTGACTCCCTAGGGGTGGTGGCCTTCCGGTGGGGTATATTCCCTGCTAGTGGCCAGAGGTACCTTCACTAGCTGATGAATGGTCATCCAGAAGGGAAGTAGGATGTGGGCTGATGCAAGACCAGTTTGCGCCTGTGTCTCTGATTTTACAGTCCTTTTGGGAGAACCTCACCCAACAGGGAGGAGTCACCCGGTGGGGAGGTCTCACTGGTCGGTTTTCCTCCCAGCGGTTCCATTCAATTCACAACTACCGCCTGGGCTGGGCAGCCTTCTTCTGCAATGTTCCCAGGGACCCAGACCTACCTCCTGGGCCTGGAAGCCTCACCCTTCGCAAACGAATCTCCTTAGGCTGCCTCTCCTCAGAGAAGCTGCCTGCAGTCCTGGAGCCTTCGCTCCGCCCCTCAGTTTGTCTGTGGGGCCCTTCCACCAAGAAGCCGTCTAGGACCCTGCTCTGCACTTTTCGCCTGGCTATGCGGCCCCTCCTCTGAGCAGCCACCTGGAGCCCCTTACAATCGCTCCGAGTCCCAGTGACCCGCCACATGCCTTTTCCTCCAGCAGCCACCTGTTGTTCCGTGCGGTCGCTCTAAGACCAAGTGACCCACCACGCACCTCTTTCTCCACCAGGCAGTCACCCAGAGATCTGGTGCGTCATGAGTCCCAAGAACTCACTGTGCACCTTCTTGTCCCGACTGCCTCCCGTAGCCCTGGTGCAGTCACTTCGAGCCCAAGCACCCCGCCGTGCTCCTCCTCCTTCTCCAGACAACCCCCCTGTGTTCAGGAGTGGATGCTCTGGGACCAAACCACTCACCACGCTGTTCCACCGGATAGCCGCCCAGAGCCCTGGTACAGCTGCTCCAATTCCAAGTGAAGTGCCGAGCCCGTATTTCTCCTTCTCCTCTGGGCAGCCCCCTGTGTTCAGGGGTGGTCGCTTTTAGTCCAAACAGCTCACCAAGCACCTACTCCTTTGGGCAGCCTCCCAGAGCCCGGGTGGGTTGCTCCAAGTCCAAGCGCTGTGGTGAACAGCCACCTCTCCAATGCTCCCAGCTGTCTGCGATCACTGCTCCGGTAGGGGGAGGGGCGTCTCACCGCAGCTCTACTTCAGAAAGTTCCCTGCTTTCGGGGCTACCGCCCCTTCCGGTACGCCTGCCCCGTCCGGGACACCTGCCCAGTGGGAAACACTCACCTGGCTGCTTTGAGTTGGTCCCAAGTCTCTCAATATTTCCTTTTCTTGAGTCCTGAGTCCACGCTGCTCCTCCGGATAGCCGCCTGGAGCCCTGACCCAGCTGCTCCAAGTCCAAGTGACGTGCCGAGCCCGTATTTCTCCTTCTCCTCTGGGCAGCCCCCTGTGTTCAAGGGTGGTCGCTTTCAGTCCAAACAGCTCACCAAGCACCTTCTCCTTTGGGCAGCCTCCCAGAGCCTGGGTGGGTTGCGCCGAGTCCAAGCGCTGTGGTGAACAGCCACCTCTCCAATGCTCCCAGCTGTCTGCAATCACTGCTCTGGCAGGGGGAGGGGCGTCTCACCAGCAGCTCTACTTTGCAAAGATCCCTGCTTTTGGGGCTACCGCCCCGTCCGGGTTGCCTGCCCCGTCCGGGATGCCTGCCCAGTGGGAGACTCTCGCCCGGCTGCTTTGAGTTGGTCCCAAGGCTCTCTATATCTCCTCTTCTTGAGTCCTGAGTCCTGGAGCAACACGAAATGCAGCCACCCTCTAGTCCGCCATCTTGAATCCCCCGGAATCTTTTTTAGAATTTATTTATTTCATTAACTTAAAACCCATTCTAAATATTTTCATTATATTTTACAGTTCACTAAAGAAATACATTTATTTTACAATTTTGCACTCTTCAATGTAGCTGAATTTTTTTGAATTATGAAATTTTTGACCCGTTCATACCTGTTTGTGTTTTTTTTACCCAATGGTTCTTTGGTTCTTATGCATTTGTACATGTCGTCATCATTTTTCTTCTCACTTTTTGTCTTTCTTTTTCTTTTTCTTTTTGATTAAGGTTTAAATGGATCTCAAGAGATTCAGTACAAAAATTAGCTTATACTTTTACTTTATGACACAAAAATGATCATTTTATAACTCAATTATGCCTTGATTCATTACTTGTAGTTGAATAGACTAATCACTTCATTACTTTATTATGTGCATACATTCTCTTTAATTTCCCCAGTATGAGATTTTAGTAATAATTTAGAATAATTATTATCTTGAATTAAAGAAATATTATCCAATAAAATTTTCCTGAACTTGTTAATCCCATTGCCGTCTTAGAAATCAATCCATGTCCCCAACACCAAAAAAATAAGCAAATGAAACAAATGCAGTTCTAATTTTTTCCATATATGTTGAATTAATCTTATGTAACTCAGTAATTGAGAAATTCAATCATGTAGGGGGAATATTACATTTTTGTCTAGTTTGTCAACATACAGTTTCTGGTTTTCTATCCAAAAATTAATTTTATGACATCTCTGATGGTGTTTTGGTGCTATTTTTAGAATTTTTTATAAGAATGTGTTCAGGTGAATCGAGTGCCTTTCAATAGTGATACATGCATGATTTTTACCATATTATTTTCTGGCACAATACCAAACACTGCAATGATTTAACAATCATTCTTTTGTAGATTTAGTGTCTTGTAAATAAAATGTATTTCTTCAGAAAATTGACCTATGTATAGGCATTCTTTATTTCCAGTAAGGGCCTTTTCTCCTGCATTTTCCATGTTAGGTTCAGTCGACACTTATTATCCACCTCACATGATAGTTGGTGCTCTTTTGATGCAGTTCTGTGCTCTCATAATTGTCTGGTTACATTTCTGATTAATGTAGTTTTGAATTTAGAAATCTCCCTGCATTTTTTCTGCTTAATATTTGTTTCTGCTGATGTAGTTAATTATTTAAATATTTTTCAATTCTTTTCTCTGATGACTAACATACTGATATGTCACCATAAGTTTCTTCACTTTCAAATTGATGTGTGCTTTCCTTGTATATGTAGAGTATCAAAAACAAATATATCTTTAAGTGCAAGTAAAATGCTTGACTAAAACAAATATATATATATATATATATATATACTGTTTAGATGAACTATACTGGAAAAATTAGAACACATATAGCAATTTGTAGCTCTGTGAACCTGAGCAATTAAATTTTTCAGCCTCAGTTTCCTCTTATAACATATAAACGGAGGATTAGCTATGAAAAATCTGGGAGAAGAACAAAGCTATTTTATGTAAAATGCTTAGTTTATCTCACACATAGGAGTATCTTGGCTTTATATAAATATGTTTTACTTAAATTACTAAAAATATTTGTAAAACTGTTGAGATATTTTAATGTGGGAAAGAGAACATTCAGCATGTGCAGAAATATAATGGAAGACACTACTCACAGGAGATTAAATTACATGAAAGTAATTTTAATATTATTTAAAAGTGAAAACACATATTTCTTGGAAAAGTAAACATCAGTAGCACAGACCTAGGAACAATGTATGACAGCCTGGTTTATATGAATAGAACTAGTAGAAAGAGAAAATATAAGTTTCTCTGACAAAAGGGACAGTTTGCAGTCAATGGAGAAACTAAGTGTTGCAAATAAGGAGAGTTGAAGTGTCTTCATTTAATTTTTGAGACAAAAGGGGCATTTTGGAGTTTAAATTTTTACAGAATAAAGAAAGAGTAATGATGTTGAGTCCCTTGGTAAGGTTTTCAAGTGTTGGTTTGTGTACTGGATTACTGGAGTAACAACATAATGGTCATTGTATAAAAAAAGTTTATGTCCCATTTACATGATTAGGAGAAATAGAATTTATAGATACAATGGCATTGGTTTTGTGTTGAAAGCAGAGGAGAAGTACACGAAAGTAGTGCACTTATATTTCCCACTTTCTCTGAAGCCAGTCTGAAATAGAAAATTGCCTTTCAAGGATGCATTCAGAAAATGCACATAAAATGAGGGGATGGGGATAAAAAATAGAAGTTATTTCAAATGTGAGAATAATCTGAGAAACACAGAAACAATATTAGAAAGACATTTGGTAAATACTTATTTCTTGTTGGACTTAGACTTCTGTATGTCTGAAACATAATATTGAAATGAAAATTATATAGATTATAAAAACTTTAAAATGAGTGACTGACTCATAAATGCTATGCTTTAATCTTAAATAACAAATATATAGCCAGTTTTTGTGGAATCTAACCAATTGAGTGAAGTCTACATCCCACATTATTAAATACTATGAAAAGCAAAACAAAACAGTAATAAAAGAGAAAAGAGTAAAAATATCTAGGTGGCTTATCAATTTAAGAATATCACCAAAACTATACCCAGGGAATGTTACTACTTAGTTTTGATAATATGAAAGAGCAGTTAATGAACAAAAGCCTTTTGTATGAACTGATACATTTCTGCCAGGTAAGTACTTGCTTACCTGTTAAACTCCATGGTTTTTCTTTCATAAACAGAATATTCTAGTTGAACATTGAACCTAAAAAGTGGAAATTTTTAGAGTGTCAACCTTGTTCTGTTTCCTAACCACTTTGTAATATTATCTCAAATATTTTCCTCAATAAAGTAATAAATTTGAAGTTATTAAAAAATTTTGGTAGCATTTATTATTGTGTTTGGAACTTACAATAATACAAAAATTGCCTGACATTTGAGAACAGAATCATAAGGAAGGAGTGGTAATTTAGTAGAAAATAGGAAGGGATTTCCTTAGAGCTGCTTTAAAGGATATTAGCTATATGTATCCTGAAACACGCTTTTATACCAAGTGTATCAAAAGGGTGATAAAAATATGGTTGTTAGAGTCATCCTGTCATGAATTAATCTATTCAATTTATTTATATATAATACTAAAATATTTGCATAGATATTCATAGAACATTCACACTCTTGAAGAGAAAATATATCAGAGGAGAAGTTCAGGTAGAATGTTTCCCTTCTATGATTCTCTCTCTCCTCTATAAGATAATAGAGATACAATATGCTAGTATTATTTTAACATTCTTAGAACATCTGACTCTGCTTCTTTAATCTAATGCCCTGTTAATGAAATATCTTTTTCCTTTTGTTCTTATTGTATTATTTCTCATTCAATTCAGTTTTACCAAACAACATGTGATGTGATATGAGGAAAAGAAATTAGATGAACACTAAGCAGCATAATGTACAACATCTATTGATGCATCCATGGTAACATTATATTTGTGGAGCAAGAACATCAAGAAGCACTCATTTGATAATGGGCAAAGGAAAATGCTTATCAAATAAAGAATGTGAGGACTAGAGAAACACTTCCATGAGAAATAACGTGAAGACCATTCTTTTATCCCAAATCTGTTAATGATTGTTAAACTGTGATTATAGGCTTTGGAATTAATTTCAAATAATCCAACACCTCTGAGAATTAGTATGGGCTCAGTATGATTCATTAATCAGGATAGAATACTTCACAGCTAAACAGAAATAAAAATTGCAGCATAATGTAAGCTTTTGAACACTGGCTTCATGTTCAATGACTGGAGAAAATGCAGAGGCATAATACAGGAAAAATTTATCATTCTCAGGAAATCCAAACTTTCTCTAACATTGCTACCATAGATACCCATGTCACTGCAAACTCTCATCTAAATTCTTGCCCTGGAATTTGTCTTCCCTGTTCCCATTAATGCCTATGCCCAGCCTGTTCTTTTCACTATGCTGCAATCAGTGCTCTCTTTAATAATAAATTATATTATGCCATGCATCTTATCCCAGAATCACTTCATTGCTTTGTTATATTTTAATATATACTTCAAAATACTGAAGAAGACATAAAGACAAGACATAGACACTCTCTGACTTCTGTTACTGTTTTTTGCTTCTAGTTTCCCTGAGATTCTCCCCTGACCCGCACTAAGGAGTGTGTGTGGTTTTGATTTATATATTTATTTTTCTGATAACAGGGATTAAATCCAAGGAAGCATATTCATAAGCAGTTAGACACATTCCAGTTATCCCAACTTTTTAAAATTTTGAGACAAGGTCTCTCTAATTTCCTTAGTGTCTTGAATCTATAATGCTCCTGACTCAGCCTCCCAAGCTACTGGTATTGCATTCATGTGCCACAACGCACAGCTAAGGAGTGATTTTTTATTAGCACATTTGTATTATTCCATCCATATGGAATGCTCTCAAAGCATTGACAGTACTGGTATTGGTTTTCATAGTACCCCCTGCCTTCATTCAGGCCTCTATCCACGATATTTTTTCATATTATTCAGACATGTCTAATACACCTTTCTGAGACACTTTTATCACCTTATCTAATCTAGCTTTTCCATGCACTTCTTACTATAAAACATTTTGTGTGTGTGCACTAATTTCTTTCTCATCCAGTAAACATAAGCTGCATGAGGGAAGGGGCTTCTTTGTTACTTCCAGGGTCAAGCAAGTATCAGGACCTTAACCATTTTTTGTTTTGGAATGAATCAAAACAATGGATGATAATTTAAAATAATGCTACCCATATTATTTGAAGCACAAATAAATCAACAAGGACCCTCCACTATAGTTTATTGATAAAAGCAACATTCTATATATGTGTGAAAACAGTGTACACTGACAAAATTGAGATTCTCAGCACTTAAGTTTTGGGATAGTACAACTGAGGAATTGCATTTTTCATTTCCATTTGAATTAGATTATAATAGCTATGTGTCCACAATATTAGAAAGTACAGGAGTGATAGAGATTAAATTTTTCCTAAAACTAAATAACATAATGAAAGGCTATTGTGTATATGTATTTGTGTGTGAACAATTTATCACTCAAACCATCCATAGTCTTTATTTCACTGAGTTATATATTACTAGCACCTATAATATCAGTGATGTCATTAGATAAATTTATTTCTGTGTTCTTAGTAAAAATTAATACTTTTGTATTTTTTCCCATTCTGAGGATTAGCTAAGAACACAGCTTTCCATTTTTTGAAATAAACCTCCTTCTGTCTATGTTGAAAAGTTTTATTGTACCAATTTCCTCCCTCCCTCTGAATTCAAACCACTTTATCTCTCATCTATCTATCTATTTATCTATCATCTCTCTACCTATTTATTTTTAATACTGGGGTTTTCACAAGTGGTGCTTACCCACTGAGTCACATCCCCAATCCTTTATTTTTATATTCTATTTTAAGTCAGGATAAATTAGAGAGCTAATTTACTTACAGCCTCACTATGTTATGGAGGCTGGCTTTGAACTTGTGATGACCCTCCCTCCGCCACTTCAATGGCTTGAATTATAGGGGCGTGCCACTGGTTCCTGGCTCTAACCACTTTCTCTGTGTTTCTAATGTGCCCACGTCTCTGCTCTCTATCACTTGCACTTTTAGGTCAGAGGAACCATAAATGAATCCAAGATGCCCTTGCCTATGAGAAAGATAATATCATACTTCTACTAACTAAAACATAAAATTACTGACTTATGAGAACACATGTTCCAAATATGTGGATAAGTTTGATTTTGGTTAATGCACACCATAGTGTTCAGAAATGTACACTGTTTGCTCTGCTTTTCTTTTGCATTCACTACAAAAATCTTGAGATTCAACCTTTTCATTTAGACATCATGCTCAACACTGAATCTTTCAATGGGATCTAAGTGACTACATAAGTTTCAGTCCATGATAAATTTTTCTGGATCCATAAAGACTTCACATTAAAGTTGAAATGCATTAGAATAGGTTAAGAAAAAGTCAATTCTGGTGAAAAAATCATCAGCAATATCTACTATGGGAATAGCTTGCTACCTCTTTTCACCTGATGACAACAGAATTCCTTAGTATAGGAGAAAGATTCAGAAATAATTTTGTGCAAATGAAATGCTTTTTTTATTGTTGAGGTAAAGAAGCATAGCAGTTTGATATTTGAAGCAACTGATATGTTCATTTGACTTTGATACTTTCTTGATGTTTGAAACAGTTTAACTCTTCAATCAAGACCTTTACTTAATTCTTCCATGTAAGTATTTGTATGTTGCATTTGCATGGTGTAGAAATTACAAATGAGCTACAGTGAATTAAGTTTTGAAAACCACAGGTTATTTACTTTAGACATGGTATTAAAATCTGTCATCATAGTTCTACGTGTTGGTACACAATTTTTGGAAATAACCTTATGCCTTGATTTATGCACCCTGCTTAATTATCAGCATTTATTCCAAGGTCAATCATTGTGTACACTATATCATTCTTTAGTCATCCACAAGAAACAAAACACAATCATAAGCTAGTAGTTATATTAATGTATTATTAACAATGTAATAAAATTACATTTAATTACTTTGATAATTTAGAGAAAAATAAATCTCTAAATTGTGGAAGTTTGGATGTTTCTATATCAAACTTCATTCAATAATAATAAAATATATATAAAAATATATGAAAAAATATGTATGAAAACTAAGTACTGTAGAAAGCAATAGTTTTTGAAAGTACCCAGAAAACCACTCTGGATGCAGGGACTCACACAAGAGATTTCATGAAGCAGAAGAGCAGAGTGTCTGCTCTTGAGGGAGATGGAGAGGGAGAGGGAGAGGGAGGTAGAGGTTATTAGGTCCAAGGAAAGGTTACACTAGGGTCACAAGAAGTCCTGAGGGCACCACACACTCTCTAAGGCCTTAGTAGCAAAAACAGGTGTGCCTGCCCCTCCTCTAGGTCATTATGACATCACAAACTGTATGAGAGTTAAGGAGAAAGGCTGGGCAGGGCACTACACACTGCTGGACACTGTTCCCAGACCACCATGGAGAGAGGACACTGGGAACACCGGAAGCAAAGAAGATCTCATAAGGCCACGGATCAGCACCAAGGTCATATCAGAAGAGGGAACAATAGGGGAAGAGTGATTGCTACATTCATGTGAGTATTAAGGATATGAAATGTCCTGTGAGCCAGGTCTTCAAGTCAGCAGTACTCAGTCTCCTGTTCCCTGTGGTTGAGCACTCTTCACCTAAGGGTTCTTAGTCTTCTAAGGAGGAATGTTTAAGCTCCTCTCACACATTATTTTTCAGCATCTCCTGTGTCCCCTGGGAGAGTGCCCCTCTCCCAACAGTGCTCAATCTTTTCTGGTTCCTGTCCTTAATCTCCCTTCCCCAGCATTTTTCAGTTTCTTCTGAGTCCTGTGGGTTAGTGCCACTCTTCCACTAGTGCTCAGTCCCCTCTGGGTATTGTGGGTGGATACACTTCACCTGCCAGTGCTAACTCTCCAATGGCCCTGGGCAACCTAATTCCTTTATTGAATTCTCTGGGTGAGCCACTTTCATGCTAATATCAGTGCACCATCCCTGGCCTTTTCTGTGAGTCTAGGACAACATGAATTTGGAAACATCGAAAGATGTGGATATTCCCTCTTTCCAAAAAACTCAATACCCCTTTGGTGCTGCTATGCAGATAGGTTCCTCATCAATGCCTGAAAATACAAGACAATTTTAATCGATGTCAATTCCCCAAACACTGCAGACCTCATTCCACCACTCAAAGTGTAAATCTTCCATACCATTTTTCAACTATCTGATCTCTTTTAAGTGATGTAGCACGCCAGTATTTCTGCCATCTCTCTGGACAGTGGGTGCAAAGCATATATTTCAGTTTTTTTCAGGACCTTGTCTTATATGACAATGGATACACTCTTTTGACAAGAGAAAAAACTTTCTAAGATTTCTGGATCAGGCACAATGCACACGCTAAAGGTACAGTGTGAAATGTCACCAAGGAAAATTTTCCATCATCATGGAGGACTTCTTTAGACCTTTTAAATTGCACCATTCCCACCATTCCTCACCATACTGAGACACTGTCCAGAGGGCCACTCTTGAAAAGGATTCCAAAATTCTGACATCTGTAGGAGTTAAACCTCTCCCAAAAGAGCTCTTTCTCCTCTCCATCCTGTCAAGGACACATTATCTATCTTGGCTCAGTCTTCTCTGGGTTCTAACATAAAACTCTTATCAACAATCACTATTCAGGGTCTTTGAAGTACTCTGGGAGAGATCCCCTCTCCCACCAGTGCTGTGTCTTTTCTATGTCCTGCCTTAAATTTGTCCTTGCCCACCATTGCACAGGGTCCTCTGAGTCCTGTTTACCTTAGTGAACACTCTGGTGGAGTCCATTTCCTGCTAATATTAGTACAACATCTCAGGCCCTATCTATGTTTCCAGGCCAACATGACTATAGAAACTTGCAGAGATGAGGATGCTTCCTATTTCCAATAAACTCAATAGGATTTTAGAGCTTCCATGCAGAGAGACTCCTCACACATGCATAAAAATCAAAGATAATTTCAATGGATGTCAATTCATAGAGCACTAAAGACCTAGTTTCACCAATCATTGTACATCATTTTCTCACCTTTGCCCAAAAGGCTGATTTCTTATGGGTGACATATGCCCAGGATTTATGACAACTTTCTGAACAGTGGATGGAAAACATATATTTAAGTATTTCAAGGATCTCCTCTGATATGTCACTGGATGCTATCTTTTGACAAGACAGGAAATTTCATAGGACCTCTGGATCAGGCACGATGCATACCTTCAAGTGTCAGTGTGAAATGTGGCTGAGAAAAACTTTCCCGACATCAAGGAGAAGTTCTTCACAACTTTGAAGAAACACTAATGTCCCACAACCCCTAAAGTAACTGAGAATATTACACTTGAAAAGCGTTCCAGGACTGTGAGTCACCTTGATGAGTAACACTCTTCCAGCAGAGGTCAGTCTTCTCTGGTACTTGTGGTCAAGCACACCTCATCTAACAATATTCAGGCTTCTTTGTGTACTGCACTAAATCTGCCCTCTACCTCCATTGCTCAGGTTCATCTGAGTCTTAGAGTTGAACACACCTCTCCCACCACTGCTGTCTTCTCTGGGTCCTTCCCTAAATCTCCCCTCACCCATCACCATCATTGGTTATGGTACTCTGATTACTGGGGATGAGTGCCCCTCACGAACAAGTTCTCAGACTCCACTGGGTCTTCTTGGTGATAACCCCTCTACTAATATTGCTCAGCCTCTTGTTTCACCCTTTAAGTTCACCTAACCGGTCATTATTCAGTTTATTCTCAACCTTTTGGGTGAGTGCAAGTCACCTATTAGTACTCAGTCATCTATGTTTCTTTGTTCTGCATTCTCTAACCATTCCTTGCTCATTCTACTCTGGGTCCTGTGGGTAAATGCCCATCACTTGACAGTGTTAAGTATTATATGGGTCCTGTCCTTAACCTCCCTTCACACTCCATTGCTCAGAGTCATCTGTGTCCTGTGGGTTAGCATCACATTCCCACCAGTCCTCAATTTCCTCTGGGTATTATGAGTATACAAATTTCAACTATGAGTGCTCACTCTCCAATGAGTCCTAGGCAACCTGGTTCCATAGTGAACTCTCCGGGTGAGCCCCTTTTCTTCTAATGTACACCATCTCTGGCCTTACCTGCATATGTAGGTTAACATGAGAGTGGGAACTTGGAGAGATGAGGATATGTCCTCTTTCCAAGAACCTTAATAGACCTTTGCAGAGAGGATCCTCGCCAAAGCTTGAAAACACAAGACAATTTTTATGGATGTTAATTGGAAAAGAACTGAGGACCTCATTCCACCAACTGCACACCTTTACTCAAGGGGCTGAGCTCTTATGAGTAATGTAGCATGTTCAGGATTTTTAAAATTCCTCTGAGCAGTAGATAGAAAGCATATATTTCAGTATTTTTAGGATCTTCTCTGATAGATCACTGGTTATTCTCATTTGACAAGATAGGAAACCTCCTAAGAATGCTGACTCATGAATAATGCACACATTCATGGGACAGTGTGAAATGTGACTAAGAACAACTTTCCATCATCATGGGGGAGTTATTCAGACCTTTGAAATAGGACCATTACCACCAATCTGAGATCACTGATACAATGGCCAATGAATAATCTTGAAAAGTTTCCAAATCACTAAGTAGGTGAGAACGGCTCTCCCAAAAATCTCCATCTCCTCTGCCTACTGTAGTCAAGCACCCCTCATCTATCTTTGCTCTGTTTTCTCTTGGTTCTGCCCTAACCCTCCTCTCAATCATCATTGCTTGGCATCTTCTGAATCTTCTGGGTGAGCACCCATCTCCCACCAGTGCTCAGTCTTCTCTTTGGTCCTGCCCTAATCTCTTCTCATCCATCACTGCTCAGGACATTTTCAGTTCTGTGGGTGAGCACCCCTCACCCATTAGTACTCTGATTCCACTGGGAACTCATGGTGTTAGCCTCTCCTAACATGGCTATGTCTTCTTTGCTTAAGCTGCTCCATTTACCTAACCCGTCTTTACTATGTACCCTTGGGTACTGTGGGTGAGCTCACCTCATATAAAACATCTCAGTATCCTCAGTTTCCTTTGTCCAAGTTCCCTAACCATTTCATGCTCAATCATTTCTGGATCCTATTGGTGAGTGCCCTTCAACTTAGAGTGCTCAGTCTTCTTTCTTGTTCCAGGTTCTCCAAAGTAATCCTTCTTAAACTCCTCTGGGTTCTGTGGGTGAGTGACACTCACCTGACAGTTCTCAGTCTTCTCAGGGTCCTGTCCTTATTATCCCATCACACACCATGGCTCAGGATCATCTGAATCCTGTGGTGACGGCCCCTTGAACACAGGTGCTCAGTTTTCCCTGAATATTGTTTTGGAGTACCCCTTACCTTCCATAACTATTTCTTCTCTGTGCCCTCCAGGGAGTGCCTCTCATTCAGCACTGCTCTGTATATTATAGGACATATGGTTTAGCGCTCCTCACCCAGAAGTTCTCAGTCTGTGTCATGTGCTAAATTCCTGTAACCAATCTTATCTCAACCTACTCTGTATTATGGTTGTGACCCTAGATAGCCTAACATGGCTCAGCCTTTTCTGGGTTCTGTCTTCACCACATGTACTTAAACATTTCTCAAGGTATTCTGAGTCCTGTGAGTGAACACACCTATCCCACCAGTGTTCAGTCTTCTATGTCCTGTCTTAATTTCACCCCTGCATCATTGTTAAGGGTCCTTTGAGTCCTCTGGTTGAGTGCACCTCTCCCACTAATGCTTAGTCTTCTTTGGGTCCTGCCCTAAATCTTCCTTTATCCATATATTCTCAAGGTACTCTGAGTCCTATGGGTGAGAGACCCTAACTTACTAGTGCTCTGATTCCACTGGATGCTCTTCGTGATAGGCTTTCTTCTAACATGGCTCAGTCTTCATTTTTTAAGCAACTAAATTTGCCTAACCTGTCCTTACTGTCTCCTTTGGTCCTGTGAGTGAGTGCCCCTCACATAAGAGTGCTCAGTCCTCTCCCTTTCTTTTTTCCATTTTCTCTAACAATTCCTCATTCTTTTCTTGTTTCTTTTTCTGAGCACCCCTCAATTTAGAGTGCTCACTCTTCTATATGTCCTGTTCCAGGCTCCCAAAGGCAAACCTTGCTCAATCTTCTCTAGTTCCTGTGTGTGAGCACACCTCTCCTGACAGTGTTCAGTCTTCTCTAGGTCCTATATTAATGTCACTTCATTAATCAATGCTTAATGTCATCTGAGTTTTGTGGTGAGCACCACTCACACACAGGTGTGCAGTTTTCCCCAAAATTTATTTTTGGGTCCCCTTTATCTTATAGTACTCTCTCCTACATTTCCATTGGGTGAGCTTCCCTCATCCAGCAGTGTTCAGTACACTCTGGGATCTTTGGTGAATGCCCCTCACCCAGCAAAGCTCAGTGTTCTCTGTGCCATTTGCAAAGTTCCCCTAATCAGTCTTAGCCTGCTCTGGCTCTGGAGTATGATCATAGGTAGACTAACATTGCTTAAACTTTTCTGGATTTTCTCTTAACCTCACCTACCCCAACATTGCTCATGGTCTTCAGAGTCCTCTGGGTGAGTGCCCCTCTCCCACCTGTGCTCAGTCTTCTTAGGGTCCTGCCCTAAATCCCCCTTTATCCACCATTGCTTGGTGTAATCAGTCCTGGGTGATTGCCCCTCTCCTAACATTGCTCAGGCTTCTCTGTTTAAATGCAGTCATTTATTAAAACCAACCAGCAACTTATTCAGGTTAGCTATCAGAGAATGTACTGCCTATCTTCCTTTTTCTAAATTTTTAAATCAGTTGAAATCAGGGGCAGTTCCAGCACTATGGCTCTGGACTGGTGGAACTGACTGTGAAGGCACAAGAAGAAGGAAAAGGTGAAGAGTATTCCAGAGGTAATTTGCAGTCCCTTCTTGCTGTGCAGCCTTCACTTCTGTGGTGATTATGGCCCCCAGCCCTGGAATTCGACTCTCATGACAAACAAACAAACAAAATTTGAACATCTTTGAACTTCTAGGGAAATCAGCTGAGGCAAGGTGCAGAAGGCACTTGGTGTCCACCCCTGTCGTGGAGTCCCCAATTTACTGCACCCACCCTGAATCATATGCATTCACACAGCATCACAACTTACTCTACAGCAGGGGTGATTTGCTCAGTCAGCCAGAGTGCACCATGCAGCTCAGTTCTAGGCTACCAGCTTGGGCCAAAATGAGTGGTAAAAATGGGTTTAGAAGGTAGAAGTCACCCTTGACTGTGCACATGCTCTTGCAGCCTGGGAGCATGTCTTCCACCTGACCCCAGGCCAGTGGTCCCTTTTGCAGAGTGAGGGTCTGCCAATCCTGCAGAAATATGCTGGCAACAATAAGAAGGTGGTGTAAAAATGTTGAAGTCCACAGGCTGTGACTGGCAGGTGGAATGAAGGTAATGGCCTGTGTGCTTCAATGGCAGGTGGTGTATTTATAAAGGGTAGACTGTGAGGCAGTTTGATATTTTATTAATTCCCAAAATTTTTAGTCTCAACATGTGAAGATCTCACTCCAATTACAGGTAGTTCACCCACTCCTGTTTGTAAAACTAAATCTCTTTCCTAACTCTGCCTCTCCTAGGCACTCTAGGGGGGTTCAAAGCCTACTCCCTTCACTAACCTTCTCCAATATTCAGTGTGAATCTGCATAGAATTCAATACTGAAGTGTGTGCATGAGACTAGTGAACCCCTAACATTATGCAGAGGGTAATCATCACCAAAAATCTGGCTTTTAAATTTCTGGCTTGGATGGGTTTCAGGATTCCCATAGATATCTAAACTCAGGGATGCAAATATTCTTTATAGGAAATGGCATATAAACTATGCACACACTTCTATACACTTTAAACCATCTCCAGATTGCCTATAATACTCAGTACAATGTAAATGTTCTGCAAAATGTTAGAAAATAAGACCAAAAAGAATGTATGTGTTTATTTAGTATAGATGGACTATGTGAATATTATCATCTAAGTTTGTTTTAATATGAGGTTGTGAAACTTGCAGATTCAGAGGGTTACCTACACCCTAAACCCCATAGACATATAATATCTAAATATTAAAACTTCATTAAATTAGGAGGGGTCACCCCAGTCTAAGTAGGGCTAAATTCCTTCTCACCCTTGTGCTATGGGTGAGGCAGTGTAATTTTACCATGTAAATGACATAATAAAAAATTGCTGAAAATAGGTAGAGCTATTTATTTCATTTGCCTTATAATGTCATATAATCCAACAAAATATTGAGGTTAAAGTGGATAATAATATGTAAGATAAAGCTGGACATTCTTTAGATTGCTTTAAGTGAAGCTTAATGGACAATTCTGGTGGGAGTTCAGTATTGATATAGGACCATGACCAGTGAAGACAGGGCTCAAGTGGGTTCAGAATAGCTGAATTCTATGGGTAGTTGAAATAGAGGCCCTTTGTGTTATGCTCTGGCTGTGAAGTGGTCTGCATTTTGCCTGTGACTGGAGAATTTCTATGCGGCTGATTTTGGAAGCAATGGACTTCTTATTCTGGTGGAAGAAATGTGTAGGCAGCATAGCATTTAGAATGTGACAAATATATTGTGAATTCTTTTAGCCAATTTTATTATGATAATCAGGAGGAAAACACAGAGCAGACAGATTTTAAAAATATGGATTTCAGAGGTAAGATTTAAATTAGGTATAAGGAAGTTGCAGTTAATTAAGATATTACTGCCATTAAAGGAATGCTAAAAAATATGCCTAAAACTGATGAGAAAGGTGGCTTGGAGGCATCTCAAGATTCAGAAAGGGCACCTCCATCTCAAGCTCAAGGGAGTGGAATTGAAATTCTCTTTAGAAGGGACCAGTTGAGTACCCTTCATGCACAAGGGAGCCTAGGAAATTTTTTCAATGTGCTCAGCCACTCACACCTTTGGTGACTGTTTCAGTAAGGGCCCAGGAAGGTCAGGCTACTGTTCAAGGTGGAAGTAAATTTTGGAATCAACCACAAGTTGCTAGTTCTGGAGGAATGCAGAATGCTGGAGGTAGGGGTCAGGGAAACTTCCACCAATATTTCAAAGGAAGACATTGGAGACCAGGCAATGTCCAGCACAGTTGGAAACCCTGCAGGCAGCCGCTGAGAAGACAAACTGTGAAGATGTCAGAAGACAGTTGAAGCTGCAGTGGAGATCTCTGAGATTAAGAAATGCCAGAAACATGGCATATTGTCTTAGAAAACCTGCAGGAATAGAACAGTGAAAAGCCAACTGGAATGCCACTTGAACTGCAAAATACAAGGCCACAGGATTGGAGCTACACAAGCTCTTTGGGGAAAATATCAGAATGCCATGTGGCCAAGATTCTAGATATGGAGCTAAAGGACCTGCTTGTTCAACTGGATTTCAGTTCTGCTTTGGTCCCATTCCTTCTTTCTATGCCCATATTTTTGTAAATGGAAATGTTTACTCAGTACATTTATATGTTGGATATTTGTAAATTCCTTTTATTTTTTTATTGTAAACAAATGGAATACATGTTGTTTCTCTGTTTGTACATGGAGTAAAGACATACCATTTGTGTAATCTTAAATTTACATAGAGAAATAAGTTACATAGGGTAATAATTTACATAGGGTAATGTTGTTTGATTCATTCTGTTATTTTCTCCCATTCCCCCCACCCCTCCTACCCCTCTTTTCCCTCTATACAGTCCTTCCTTCCTCCATTCTTGCTCCCCTCCCTAACCCTAACTGTAACCCTAACACTAAACCCCTCCCACCCCCCATTATGTGTCATCATTCGCTTGTCAGCAAGATAATTCATTCTTTGGTTTTTTGAGATTGGCTTATCTCACTTAGCATGATATTCTCTAATTTCATCCATTTGCCTGCAAATGCCATAATTTTATCATTCTTTATGGTTGAGTAATATTCCATTGTATATATATATATACCACAGTTTCTTCATCCATTCATCAATTGAAAGGCATCTAAGTTGGTTCCACAATCTGGCTATTGTGAATTGAGCAACTATGAACATTGATGTGGCTGTATCTCTGTAGTATGCTGATTTTAAGTCCTTTGGGTATAGGCCAAGGAGTGGGAGAGCTGGGTCAAATGGTGGTTCCATTCCAAGATTTCTAACAAAACTCCACACTGCTTTCCAGAGTGGCTGCACTGATTTGCAGCCCCACCAGCATAGTATGAATGTACCTTTCTCCCCACATCCTCGCCAACACCTGTTGTTGCTTGTATTTTTGATAATCACCATTATAATTGGGGTGAGATGGAATCTTAGGGTGGTTTTGATTTGCATTTCTGTTATTACTAGAGATGTGGGACTTTTTTTATATGTTTTTTGATTGTTTGTAGATCTTCTTCTGTGAAGCGTCTGTTCATTTCCTTAGCCCATTTGTCGATTGGGTTATTTGTATTCTTGGTGTAGAGAGTTTTGAGTTCTTTATAGATTCTGGAGATTAGTGCTCTGTCTGAAGTATGATTGGCAAAGATTTTCTCCCACTCTGTAGGCTCTCTCTTCGCAGTGCTGATAGTTTCCTTTGCTGAGAGAATGCTTTTTAGTTTGAATCTATCCCAGTTATTGATTCTTGCTTTTATTTCTTGTGCTATGGGTCCTTTTACTTTTACAGGAGCTCACAACGTGTGAATGCCTTGAGCTTCAAAGGCTTTTAACTTGAATTTGAGTATACTTGGAACTCTTGGGACTATGGGGACTCTTGGAAAATAACTAAATATATTTTGCATTCAGATTGCTGTGAGTTTTGGGGAACATGGATCAAATATTAAGGTTTAGATGTGAGGTATCCTCCAAAAGCTGACATGTGAGAAAATGCAAGAAGGTTTGAGATTTGAGAGTCTTAATCTGTGATTTAATCTTCTAGTGGGGATTAATTTAGTGGTGACTGAAGTGGTAGGGTGTAGCTGGAGGAGACTGAAATTGGAATGTGGATTTGGTGTACATATTTTTTATCTGGAGAATGGAGACTCTCCCTCTTTCTGCTTTCTGATAGCAATGTGAGATGTTTGCCTCTGCCACACTCAAAGCACGAGGAATGGATCCATTCTTCTATGGACTAAAATCTCGGAAATCATGAGCCCTCAAATAAATTTTTCCTCCTGTGCAAATGTTCTGGTCAGATCTAGTCACAGGAGCAAAATAGCTGACCAAAACAATCATGTATATCATAGCACTTGACGAATCCTAGAATTATTTACATAAAATTTATTATGTACTAAGTAAATTTTTCTATGGAGATAGCAACAAAATAACATACATGTTTTTTGAAAGAGATAGACACTTGTTCTTTTCATCTTGAGGTATCTTTTTTAAGTGCTTTATATATTTGTTTCCTCTAAGAAACTCTGAGTTTTTGCAGGCATGGTCATGTGTACCTGTAATTTCAGCTACTCAGAAGTATAATGAAGGAGAATTAAAAGCTTGAAATTAGCTTTGACCATTTAGTAAAACCCTGCCTCAGAAAAAAAATAATAATAATAATAAGGTGTAACTCAGTGGTAAATCAGTAAATTTTCTGTGGGATCAATACATAATACAAAGCAATATGAACAAAAACCCACTAAATTTGACTACATTATTCACACCATAGTGGGTACTTTCTCATTTAAACTGTATCAATAAAATTTGGTAGAAGAAATATCTGAGCTCCATGACTTCAACCTGAAACTAATATTGAGGCTAAAAAATGAGGTCCATGAAGGTCCATGCGTTCTGATGTTTTGATGCATTAGAGGCAGGTTTTCAAGAGGTAGGTTTGAATTGAAGATAATCACTCCCAAGAAAGAAGACCAGAGAAGAAGAAAGCATATGTAGCTGTTTGTTGGGTTTGTTCCATGTCAGAATTTGCATTTTCTTTCCAAAATACAGTGCATTTTTAACTTGCAAACTTTTACTTCCCTACATTTATTTTTGTGTTAACAGGTCTTAAACAACTTTATTTCCTTTTCATAATAGTTAATTTGTAGCCCTTTATATTAGGAGCTTCCCTCAATTTTTAGACTTCAGTTTTATTCATGTGATGGATTCATGACCTGTAGTTTTGAGCATATATCCTTTTAGACATATGAATGTGTTAGTGCCCTAGATTTGCATTGGTGTTATTGTTGAGTGATTAAATATTGATAAAGAAGTAAATCCTATTTCCTTTTTCACATTTCTTCTGGATGCTCTATCCAGATAAAATCAATAATTAATAAAATGCATATTAAAAAGAGGGTTGCATTCATTGTCTGTGGTAACATAATATTTGAAAGAGAATAATTAGAAGAGATTCATCCTCCATTGCATTCTGGGAGGTCGTATCTTGCTTTTCTTGGCCACTTTTTATCCTCTTGAGTCTTGGGAAGGCCTGTTTTCTCTCTTTGCTGCCTAGAGTGGTTAGCATGAAAGTATCTCATTTGGAAAATTAGCCTGAAGTTGGAACATTGAATCACAATGCTTAGAAGACCAGGCAATGACTCTGAAGTCTCTGGAAACATCAATTCATCCATTTCTCAGCTGCTTTCTCAAGGCAATCACCACACCCATCCTGCCACCTCTGCACAGTCTCACTAGAAGAAGCTTTCTGAAATTCTCAGCCAGCAATACATCCTTCATCTCTGTGAATGTCACAAGGCTTTTATGGATGGGGATGAACCAGCTCACTCCAGAAATCAGATGGAGTTTATCTGCCATGATTCCCTGTCCAACTCTGTGCTGCCCTGACCATCACTTTCCCATGCTGCCCACCATGTGCTTAACGGGGCTGGGTCACTCTAACATGGGAGACAGGTTAAGCAAGTGCTTTTTATTTCCCATGACTCCATCTGCTCATGTATGATGGATTGGCCTGTTTTACCTGGTATGTGCATTGCAGTCTTTCATGGCCACAGGAGTTCCTTCTATCCAGGTATATTCTGCCTTCTGGGTCTCTAGTTCCTCTGAACTTTCCAGAGCCTTATGCCAAGCCATCACTTTGTGTCAGCACCTTCTTTCCCTCTCTTTCCCTACCCTAGAAAAGGCTGAGCAAAATGTAAATTGGGAAACTTTTCAACACTACCAGTGGTTTCAGTCTATCATTTCATTTACTACAGCAAACATGATCTCCACCATATTAATCTAGAGGATCAGCCTGAGAGGACTGGGAGAAAAAGTTGACATAGTGAGCAAGGAACAGATTTTAGATAGAAACCCATGCTCTGAGAATACATCTTTCTTCATCTTTCCCATCAATGACTTTGGATTTGACCTGTACCTCTCCCATGGGGCCAAAATTCTACGAGCACAATTAACAGATCTTTCACTCAGTTTTACATGCCAATAATGAATGATATTAATCTTGAATCTTCCAGCTTCTCTTTCATTAATAAGCATCACTTTCTCATAGTTTATATTAGAAAGATATACAATATATTACAGCAATACAGAAAAAAATGAAGAAACTCACTCTCTGGAATAGCAAAGTGTCTATTGAACTACCATTTTAGTACTTACAAAGTGTGAAAATACACAAATCAAGCTTCAAGTAAAACTTATATCCGAAAAAGATTGACATAATGCTTTACTTTTTATTTTATTTTGTTTCATTGTGGCCATTCTTATTGCAGCAATGATGGTGTTCTATTATTTGCATTGACACTTTCTACCAAATCTATCTTGCAGGTTCTTCTCAGTAAATTTAATAGGTTTCTCTTTATCATTTTCTCCTCAAAACTTTTCTAAATAACCTGTATAAACCACCAAGTATTATACAGAAACCCTTCTTTCTTTGAATTTCTTTTTATATATGACTTACATTAGAGAAAATAGACACCCCCCTTTTTATTTTTACTACATTGTCTTTGTAACTGGAGGTTAGAAGGAAAACATATTTTTATGTTTTCATTTTATTCCTCCTCAAGCTCAAAGACATACAAATTCTAACCTTTCTATATTTTCAGTAAAATAATTCTATTTCTAAGTGCATTTAAATTCTAAAATATAGCTCAGAGATGATAATTGAAAATTATCAAAGAAAATAAAAGACTCAGAAATTGTAGCTCTTTATATTCTGCTCTTCAACGTGTGTATCTCAGTACTTTCATGAAAAAAAAGCATCAACCCCAAGTTGATTTATAGTTTTACACAATTGAATGTATTTACTTATAATTACATGAAAAGTTGTCTATTTTATTATATAAATAGTTGCCATTTTAAAGTGTGTGCTAAAATGAATCATTTGATCATATTTATTTCATGGGCTTCTTAACTTATTTCCAATACTCTTCTAAGTTACAGTAACTGTCAAGAACTGCTATGAAAATTCTTTTTAATTTCACACTTCTTTATGTTCCTTTTTTATGAATTATAGGCCAGGTAGGCTTGCAAAAAGCCAGGCATAGCACTAATTGGATGTTTGACAAAATTCCCTCAAAGATAGAACTATTACCAATCTCAATAGATAATTTTGGATATATGAATTAAGATATGAAAAGCTCTTGGAGTGATATATATACATATTTTAAATGATTAAAAAAGGATTCTTGTTGCTACTTATTATTGTAGCATATTGTAGCAAGATGCACTGGCCACTTAAAATATTTGAATACAAATTCATCAATATACTCTTCCTTTAGTGTTCTACCTCATTGCTATTCAAGAGGATTTCTTGGACCTACAGCATTGGCATGACTAGAGGGCATGAAACATATTCAAAAACTCAAATCCCATGCCAGGACTTCTGAGTTCATCCATATCCAATCCATATTTGCACTCATTAAAATTTAGGAAGCCATCTTCTAACTCACTATAACTTTCTCAGTTGAGAAATATAATTTATTTTATAAAATATGAATATAACTCCCAAATATATATTCTTATGTTTATCTTAATTTTACATTTTATTTCACAAAAGTGTAGCATATACAATTTTTTTTTACTTGGGTTATCCCCTTTCCTCAGAGTTATATATTAGGCAACCACACTTCATTTAAAAATGATTTTATTGAATAACTGTCATACCACATCTTTGGAGAGCCCGTTTTCCTGACTTTCATTGTGTCAAATTAAAAATACTCTCAATGATCACATGACCAATGTACCATTTATACACATATTCTTATTTCAGGATCCATTGAAATTCAGGGATGTGCCCATTGATTTCTCTCAAGAGGAATGGCAATGCCTGGACAGAATTTATACACCGATTTAATATTGGAGAACTGCAGAATCCTGGTCTTTCTTGGTGAGTGAAACTTTCCTTAAGAATTCTTAAATTACTATCAATATTGAATGTCCTTCCTTTGTAGAATAACTCTTGATAGTTTCTTCTGTGTATGAATGTATTTTAGATACTTACTTTCATGAAATATATTGGGAAATTTTTGACATAGACAAGAAAATATTAATTTTTTATGCTTACCCTCATTCTTTCTTGATAAGATATACACCCCTCACTTCAGACTTGTCCTATAATTCAATGGTATAAAATATTCTGAATTTCACCTTAAGGTCCAATGTATTTCCTTGTCTTTGATTTGTTCCTTTTACACTTGATAGTTGAATGCTGTGCTCAGAATTTTTAGATTGAAATTTTTCTTATTCATTCTAATGGGCCTGTCAGAAGACAACATTCGTAGAAATAATTTCCCAGAATCTGGTATTACTCTAATGAACACTCTAGGCCATGAACAGCAGTGATTAAAGGGGAATTTCTAACACTCATTCCACTTTCAAATAAAAAATTCTCTCTCTCTGAGCCATCCCTTATCACATTTCTGGACCTAAGGAAAGAGCCATGGAAACCAATGAGACAAGAGACAGTAGCTATTTTTTCGACTTCTTTGCTGTTGTGACCAGGAGACCTTGCAACACAATATTAAGGAGGAAAATTTATTTGAGTCTCATGGTTTCAGAGATCTCAGTTTATAGAAAGCCAGCTCCATTCCTTGGGGCTTGACATGAGACAGAACAACATGCTGGAAGGGTTTGGTGGAGGGAGGTGGCTCATGTGATGATCAGATACCTGAGAGATATAGACTCCATAGCCCAGATACAGATACAAAATAAATACACTAGAGGTGTACCTGCAATAATCCACCCACTCCAGGCACATCCTACCAGACTGCAATAACCTACTGCACAGTTAATTCTACCAAAGGATTAATTTACTGATTGTGTTAATGCTCTCATACCCCAATGATTTCACAACTAAAGTTTTTTGAATTGTCTCATGCATAAACTTGCTGTATTCTTCACAGCCAAACTGTAAGACTTGCCATAGACAGGTCGGTAGAAATGAAGAAAACCAAAAATTACTGATGATAGGTACAAATTTCAAGGAGGAATCCACATATAAAATGTTAATTGAGAAGTTCTCATCCAACTGAAATAAATTGTCAGAAACCCAGTTGTATTTTTCTTACAGTCATAGAAGGGCATGCTTTCCCTATGTTTATCATGTTTTCAAACTATTTTAGGCTCCTTCTTTCCCTTAGTGATTCCTTAGTGTATTCAAAGAAATAGGTAAAGTACTTCACTTTGCCTCTTAGGGTCTACATGTTTTGAAATCTCTTTATTGGCTTTAAAGATCCTTAGAAAGCCTGTTCACATTTTTGAATGTCTCTAGTTTAAACCATTACAATATATTAATATCCTAAATCAGTTTATCTAATGTGTTTAAATATTTATTCACTCAAATTATCTCTTCAGGTCTCTTTATGAATTATTTTACTGGAATTTTAGACAATATTCTATGCCATGTAATGAATGTTTCTTACTTGCAATGCACTTTCTTTGTAAGTGTATAGTCATGACTGAAAAATATTATAAAGAATGATTTTTAAAATAATATATTTATTGATGATTCAAATTTATTTATCTTCTTGTGTGCACTTGTGTGTCTTATTGTTTAGAATAGTTTCTATATTCAGAAGTAGGTTTCCTCCTATTAATGAATAATGTTTTTATGTTTGTAATCTCTATATTATGATTGAATGTTCATTGTACTTTATATTTTGGAAAGATGTAAGTTGAAAGATGGATGAATCATGTGCCTATAATCAATTAAATTACAGGTTTCACTTGCTTTTATATATCTTAATCCTATTTTGTTTATGACTGTATATTGTGTCTTGTTTCTTTACTCCATCTAAGTATTTGAGTAGTCTATCTAAATAAATATATGTAGACCTATGTACCTATACTGATGTTTAAGTTCAGGGGTGTTGTTATATTAAGCCAAATCCCTAGTCTCTTTTTATTTTTACTTTGAAATAAGTCCTTGTCAAGTTATTTGGATTGACTTCAAATTTGAAATTCTCCTTCCTCCACCTTTGTGGTAGCTAGAATTATTGGCATGCTTATCAACTATTTATTGACAAAACTGTTCTTTTGTCTATAATAAAAACTAGCATTTTTAAAAAGTTTTTAAATACTTTTACAAATCTGTTTATTTTCAATGCATTTTTTTTAATTTAAATGCAATTAGACCACATAAAATTAAACTTACTCATTCCATATTTTAAGTATTGCTTAATAGTTTTAATTGTGATTATCTTGCAACATTTTTCTAGGTAGTTTACATCTCCCAAAATTAAAGTTAGATTTTCATGAAAAGAAAGTGGTAATTTGTCTCTCATCACCAACACCATTTCTTCTGTTCAGTAGGTTTGATTATGTGAGATGTCTCATATAAGTGGAATCATACAAGATTTGACTTTATAAATGTTAATTTCAGTAACCATAAAGTCTTAAAGGTGAATGTATAGTGTAGATGTCATGCAATTTCTCATCTTTTAAAGTTAAAAAAAAACATTACATTGTTGTTTTCCAAATTGCCTTCATCCACTTATGTGAAAGAAAATTTTTCTTTCCCTGTTGGACCTACTGAATAATTTAATGATTACAAATGTGTAACTCTTTCATGATTCACCCATATATGTGAGGATTTACACTCTGTTCTGTTCAATCTCAACTTCTCTAAGCTCATGTCAGTATTAATGTATTGAAAACTGTAGCTTCTGTTATGTTGTAAAATCATAAAACATTATCCAAATTTATTTTAATTTTGAATATTTTTGAATTATTTATAAGCACTTGGAATTACATGGAATTTAAAAAACTAATATCATTTAAAATTGTTTAAAAAATAATATCAGGATGTGATAGCTACTACCTGGAGTGTCTAAATCATTTGGTATTATAGATAACTTCTAATTTTATCTTTGATTTCTTGAACAAGGCCATGTTGAGCAGTACACTGTTGCCACATATATTTGGAGATTTGAATGTCTCTTCTTTTGATTTTTAATTTACTATATTATGTTCAGAGAGCCATTTAAATATTGTCATTTCTTAAGATATTTTCTGTCTTTAAGCCAGACAATCAAGAGTATTTCATGAGCTATTGAGAAGATTGAGTCTACCTGTCTAGTTGGTTTAAAATGTTTTTGATATCTTCTAGACATTGTCTTTCTGTCTAGTTTTATTTTCTGTTACATTCACTGGAAATTGGTGTCTCCAAATATTACTGTCTTACTATTTCTATCAATTATCTCTGTATTGTCCTAAAATATTTGTAAGTATGACTGAATTACGCATATATTTACTATGACTGTAGTGTTGTAAAGAGTGGTCTCTTCTATATTATAGTAATTATCTAGTTTTTCTCCTTTCAAAATAACTTATAAAGGCCTTTATCTCACATAACTTTTTCTTAATTGTTTTTCTTAACATAATTATAGCCATCATTGATTTATTGTTTTCATCATTGTAATCTTTTTCATCATTTCAATTTTACTGAAAGTGACCATAGATTTTAAATATTCTCATATAGGTAGCATACAGAAAATTTTAGATTTAATCCTTTCAGTCATTTTCTGTATTCTGATTGGTATTTAATAATAATCAATTTAGAATTAAATAAATTACTGAAAATTAAGAACTTATTACTGTTACTGTGTAAGTTGTGTTCTCTTATGATTGTTTACTTTTTAAATTGCTTTTGGTTCATAGATTTTTTTTAGTGACATTCTTTCATGTCTCACCTTATTCTATTCATATTATATAGTTATTATTCCATTACATTTGAATTACATAAAACAATTTAAGCTTACTCTACATTATATACTGGTAGTAAATTAACTTAAATTCCATATAAAAATAAGCATTTTTGTATGTCCTTTCCATACTGTTATTGATGTCACACCTCTTTTAATATCATATCCAAATTAACAGATTTATAATAATTTTCATATTGTTGTCTTTCAAACTCTATACCAAAATTGTTTTATGTATCATCATTACAGTGTAATAGAATTTATATTTGTGGATCATGTGCTTTTGACAGAAAGTTTGAGATATTAACTGATTTGTCCTCTACAGATTTAGTTTCAATTGAAAGGATTCTCTATAATAGATGTCATAGGACATGTCTGGAAGTGAGAAACTTTTTCAGCATTTCTATATCTTGACACTTTTTTCTTTACTTTGTAATAATAGAGATTTTGAATATAATATTATGGTTAATTCATTTTTCTTTCATTTATTTGACTATATGTTCTAATTATTTTCTGGTACTCTTCTGGTAAAACCATCAACTAATAATTACATAGAAATATCCTTGTGATACATCTCTTATCTCCTAGTCCTCTCAAAAATTTTCTCCTTGTGAATTTTAAAATTTTGATTATGATATGCTTTATTTTGATCTTTCAGTGTTTATCCAAGTTGGAAATTATTGTGCTTCTTAAAGTTTGATATATATTTCTTCTTCACATTTTTTCCAATTTCTCAGACCTTAGTAACTAATGAACATTTCAAGTATAAAATTTCTGCTGATTTTTTTAGTAATTTTTTTCTCTCAATTTCATTTATGTTAAGTCTTGATCAACAATCAATAAATGGTTATTTAGACTTCTTGATAATTTGCAACTTTCACATTCCTATGATCTTTTCATATTTTCATATTTTTTCTGTGATTGAACCAAGTTTCCCCTTTCACTTTGTGTGCTCTTGTTTCCATTGAGATAGTTGTACTTAACCAGCTTAGAGTGGATGATTATAGTTATTTTGCAAATGCTTGGAATTTTAAATCAACAAAAAAAATGGCAAGGTAAAAAGACATGCTTATAATTCCAGAAAATTTGGAGGCTAACATAGAGGGACTGCAAATTTTAGATGAAATTTTTAGTGACATCCTGTCTCAGTAATAAACAATATAGAAAGGGACTAGGGAGACTATAGTTGTAGCACAGATATTGGTTTCAATAATCTTAACACCATAAAAATAAAATAAATGTATTCATCTACAACTAAAAAGAAAAATTAAAGAAATGAAAAAATGACTGGAGAAGAAAATTAGTGGAAAAGTGCCCCTGTATTCAATCCACATTACTCTCCCCCAATAAAAGAAAAGAAGAGGGGGAAAAGCAAGGGAAAAGTCAATTGTTACATCAATTGACTCACATGCAAAATCCTAACAAGTTGAACTTAGGAGCTATGATTTGGGGGATAATAGTGATACAGTCAACAAATTTTGGCAATTTTTTATAATTTTTTTCTTTTTAAATTTTTTGATTCATGGTACACAAACAGGGCATGACTTTTATTTCTCTGGTTGTTCACAAATCGGGGTCTCATCATTTGTGTAACTATACGTGTACACAAGGTAATGATATTTGTCTCATTCCATTATCTTTCCTTCCCTAGCCCCTCCCCAAACCTCATTTCCCTCTAGAGTCTATCCTTCCTCCATTCTTCCCTTACTCCGTACCCCATTATGTATCATCAACCATTAACAGAGAAATCATTCAGTTTTTGTTTTATTGGGATTGGCTTATTTCACTTAGCATGATATTCTCTAACTCTATCCTTTTACCTGAAAATGCCATAGTTTTATTCTTTATGGCTGAATAACATTCCATCGTGTATATATACCACTGGTTCTTTATCCATTCTTCAATTGAAGGGCATCTAGTTTGGTTTCACAATTTAGCTATCATGAATTGAGCTGCTACAAACATTGATTTGGCTGCATCTCTGTGGTATGCTGATTTTAAATCCTTTGGGTATAGTCCAAGGAGTGGGAAATCTGGGTCAAATTGTGATTCCAAGTTTTTTAAGGTATGTCCAGACTACTTTTCAGAGTGGTCTTGGCAATGTGCAACATCAGCAATGTATGAGTGTAACTTGTTGCCCATATCCTCACTAACATCTATTGTTGCCTTTATTCATGATAATTGCCATTCCAATTGGGTGTGAAAAAAAATCTCAGTGTAAATTAGATTTGCATGTATCTTATTACTAGAGATGTAGAATTTTTTTTTTCACATATTTGTTGATTGCCTATAGATCTTCTTCTGTGTTTGAATCCATCCCTTTTATTGATTCTTGATTTTATTTCTTGTGCTTTGGGAGTCTTTTTAAGGAAGTCTGGACCTAAGCCAACATGATAAAGTTTTGGGCCTAATTTTTCTTCTATTTTTTGCAGGTTCTCTGTTATAATTCCTAGGTCTTTGATCCATTTTGAGTTGAGTTTTTTAAAGGATGAGAGATCAGGGCTAAATTTTATTTTGTAGAATATGCATTTTCAGTGATTTTAGCATCATTTGTTGATGAGGCTATATTTTCTCCATTGTTTTTTCCACCTTTGTCTAGTATGAGATAACTGTATTTATGTCAGACTGTCTCTGTGTCCTCTGTTCTGTACCATTGGTCTACCAGTCTCTTTTGTGCCAATACCATGTCATTTTTATTATTGAATTGTGGTATATTTGAAGGTCTGGTATTGTGATACCTCTGACTTTACTCTTTCTGCTAAGGATTGTTTTGGCAATTCTGGGTCTCTTATTTTTCCAATTGAATTTCATGATTGCTTTTTCTATGAGGTAAGGCATTGGGGTTTTAATTGAAATTGCATTGAATGTGTATAGCATTTTTGATAGAATGGCCATTTTGATGATATCGATTTTGCCTATGTAAGAGTTTGAGACATCTTTTCACCTTTGAAGTTGTTTTTTAACTTCTTTCTTTAGTGTTCTGTAGTTTTCATTGTTGTAGACGTCTTTCACCTCTTTTGTTACATTGATTCCCAAGTATATTTTTTGAGGCTATTGTGAACAGGGTATATTTTGTCATTTCTCTTTCAAAGGATTCATCACATATAAATAGAAATGCATTTGATTTATGAGTGTTGATTTTATATTATGCTATTTTGCCAAATTCATTTATGAATTCTACAACTTTTCTGGTGAAATTTTTTGGATCATATAAATATAGAAACATGTCATCAGAAAATTGTTGTACCTTGAGTTCTTCTTTTCCTATTCATATCTCTTTAATTAATTTGGTCCATCTAATTGCTCTGGTTAGAATTTCAATGATGATGTTGAATAGATGTGGTGAAAGAGGGCATCCCTGCCTTATGCCACGTTTTAGAAGGAATGTTTTCATTTTTTTCTCCATTAAAAATGATGTTTGTGAGTTTTGAATAGATAGCCCTTTCAATGTTCAGATATGTACCTACTGCCCAATTTGTCTAGTGTCTTAAGCATGAAGGGGTACTGGATTTTGTCAAATGCTTTTTCTGTTTGTGTTGCAATAATCTTATGATTATTAATTTTAAGTCTGTTGATGTAATGAATTACAGTATTTATTTCTGAATGATGATCCAACCTTGCATTTCTTTGATGAAACTCACTTGATCATGGTGCACTATTATTTAAATATGTTTTTGGATGTGATTTGCTAGAATTTTGTTAAGAATTATTGAATCTATGTTCATCAGGATGTTGTTCTGAAGTTTTCTTTGTATGTTTTTGTCTGGTTTTGGTATCAGAGTAATGCTAGCTTCATAAAATGATTTTGGAAGGGTTCTCTTCTCTTTCATGGACTACTGTGGGGAGCATTAAATGAGTTCTTTGAAGGTTTTTTAGAACTACAATGAGACTTCATCTGGTATTGGGTCTTTCTTGGTTGGTCGGTTTTTGATGACTTCTTTTTCATTGATTGAATTTGATCTGTTGAAATTGTGTATAACTTCCTGATGCAGTTTGGGAGAATTACATGTCTACAATCCTGTTGATATCTTCACAATTTTATATTTTGTTGGATTACAGAGTTTTGAAATAACTCCTATTTATGTTTTGTATTTCAGTAGTGTCTGTCATTATATCTCCCTTTTCATCATAAGTCTTATTAATTTGAGTTTTTTCTCTCATTCTCTTCTTTAGTGTGACTAAGGGTTTATCAATTTTGTTTATTTTTCAATGAACCAACTTTTTGTTTTGTCAAACTTTTGAATTGTCTTTTGTTTCAATTTATGTGATTTTGCCTCTGATTTTTATTATTTTCTGTCTTCTGCTAATTTTGTTGTTTATCTGTTCTTCTTTTTCAAGGCTTTGAGGTGTAATGTTAGGTCATTTACGTTTTGACTTTCTCTTTCATTGAGTGCACTCCATGCAAGGCATTTGCCTCTTAGTTTTACTATACTGGCATTCCAGAAATTTTGATATGTTGTATTATTGAACTTGATTACTTCTAGGAATTTTGTTACATCCTCCCTGATGTCTTCTGGTATCTATGCATCATTCAATAGTGTATTATATAGTCTCCATGTATTGGACTAGTTTCTGTTTTTTATTTTGTCATTGATTTCTAATTTCTTTTTCTTATGATCTGATAGAATAGAATATATGGTAATATCTCTATTATTTTGTATATGTTAAGAGTAGCTTTGTGGCATAACATATTACTATTTTAAAGAATCCATATGCTCCTAAGAAAAAAGTGTATTCACTTGCTGATGGATGTTATATTCTGTATACGTTTGTTAAGTCTCAATTAGTGATTGTGTTATGGAGTTCTATGATTTCTTTGTTCAACTTTTGTTTGGAATATCTGTCCAGTGGTGATGGATGTCCAGTGGTTAGGGATGTTTGTTAAAGTCACCTTGTATTACTGTGTTGTGGTCTATTGGGTTCCTGGAATTGAGAAGGATTTGTTAGATGTACATGCATGCACCATTGTTTTGGGCATAAATATTTATGATAATTATGTCTCGCTGATTTATGCTTCCTTTAAGCTGTATGAAATACCATTCTTTATCCCTTCTTACTAACTTTGGCTTAAAGTCCACTTAATCTGATATGAGGATGGAAGACCCTGTTTTTTTGTTACTGTGTCAGTGTGGATGGTATATTTTTTCCCATTCTTTCACCTTTAGTATGTGAGTAATATTTTCTATGAGTGGAATCTCTTTAAGGCAGCACGTTATTGGGTCTTTTTTTAAAAATTCAATATGCCAGTCTATGTCTTTTGATTAACGAGCTTAGGCTGTTAGCATTCAAAGGTATTATTAAAATGTGGTTTGTATTCCTGGTCATTTTCGCTTATTTTTGGTTTTTAACTTGACTTAATTTTCATTGAATTGGCTTTTCCTTTAGGGTAATTCCTCTCTTTGAAGAATTGCATTTTTATTTTTAATTTCTTCCTTTTGCAATATTTTACTGAGAATTTTCTGTAGTGCAGACTCTGTATCTGTAAATTCTTTTACCTTTTGTTTTTATGGAAGGATTTCATTTCATCATGAAATTTGAACGTAAGTTTTGTTGAGTATAAGATTCTTAGTGTCTATTTTCATTCAAGGCTTGAAATATGTTCTTCCAGGCCCTTCTTGATTTTAGGGCCTGGGCTGAGAAATCTTCTGATATCTGCATTGGTTTCCTCATATATATAATATGATGCTTTTCTCTCACAGCCCTTAAAATTCTATTTTTATATTTTATGTATCAAAATTAATTGATTGTTAGCATGAGAAAAGGGAAAAGAGACTCCAAGAAAACAGGTAGATAAGAGTAAAAGAGAGAAAAATAAAAAGTAGAAAAGTAGGAATAACAGTAATTATAATATTAATTAAAAATTATACAATAAAACTATAATACACTATTCAAAACTCCCAATCTTCAGTAGCCTGATGCATGAGAGGTACTTGATAATGTAGTGGCCCAGGATGGGAGCTTCCATAACTAAAGATGGCAGCATCCAGATTGTTATTTATCCATGAGAGCAGGCAGAGGAAATCCCAATTGTTGGTAGATGGAGAGTCACAGTGTGGCACTGAGATTGCACAGGGCACAACACTGGATATGGGAGGCCTGGGCCTGGTGTCATTGGAGATCCACATGGACTGTGGCTGGGCCTGCAAATTTGTATTTTGATGGGCACAAATCAAGTTTTCCATACAACATAGTGTGTATAGTGGATTATATTATTCTTTTTAATTTGTATTGAGAATTGAGTCAAGAGAATTTTACAACCAGTCAATATCACCAGCAAATTTAAACCCTTATTGTTGTTTTAGTTAGCATCTTGCTAAATTGCTGAAGCTGGTCTTGATCAGTCATTCCTTCTGTCTCCGACTCCTGAGGCACTGGGATTAGGATTGTGTGCTCTTCTGGTTGGCTAATATATTGTATTCTTAATGGATGCTACTAGAACCTATGTAAAGTTTACTAAAAATAAACTTACTAATTATGTGATAATGTATTAATAAGTTAGATTTAGTCATTTTTATTCTTTATAAATCATGATGTACCAAAAATTTGTTTAAATAACAAAAATGTGAACATAAAAAGTGAGTACATTTTGTTGGTCTCTATGATTTGACTTCATCCAGGTAGCACTGACAAAAGCTGTGATAGACTTTTGTTGCCTCTCCATCCTGTTTTTATGCTTTATATTTCCTAGATGTTTGTACACTTTCTCAGTCTCAATGTTTGTCCATATTTCTTCTTAAGAAACTAGTTTGTTAAATCCATCTTGAATATCTTTGGTAATATCAACCAAAATCAAACTGTTATTTCAATTCTCTGTGGAGGCAAAACTAGTTTTCATAAGGTTTTCAAGAAAGCCATAAATGTTTGCATTTTTCACACTTCCCTTTCGCTAGTGAGGGAGAAAAAAGGGCTTGATAGTTTTTTTTTCTTTTTTTTTTTTTTTTTTTTTTTTTTTTTGTGGTGCTGGGTATATGAACCCAGGGCCTTGTGCTTGCGAGAATGAGCACTCTACCAACTGAGCTATCCCCCAGCCCAGTTGTTTCTTATTAAACAATGTTCTACTGTGAAGTAGAAATGGCTGGGTTAAAAAATGTAACACATTTTCCTTCCCTCCATTCTGTGTGCATTTGTGATTCTGTAAAATCTAAGATGGTTTTGGAAGTTGTCACAAGTCAAGTTTTTCAGTATATTTTTGTGAAGTTTATTTTTAATTTTTTAATTTTTTATTGGTTTTCAGTTATACATGACATTTGAATCCATTTTGATAAAATTATACAAGCATGGATATATCTTGTTCTAATTAGGATCCAATTTTTGTGTGTGGGCAAGTTGGATTTGGTTAGTTGTTTTCATATGTGTACTTATGAAAATTATGTTAAATTTATTCTATAGTCTTTCCCATTAGTACCCTAATCATCTTATGATTCCTTTATTCACTTATGTGTTGATGGAACACTATGTTTGTTCCATGCTTTAGCTATTGTGCATTGTGCTGCCATAATCATTAATGTGGTGTGTCACTGTACTATGCTAATTTTATATACTTTGGCTATATGCTGAGGTAGGATAAGTGGGTCAAATATTGGTTTCATTCCTGGTTTTGGGGATTTTTCTGTACCAGCAATTTAACCCCTAGGAGTGCTCAACCACTGAGTCACATCCCCAGAGCATTTTATATTTTATTTATATTTTATTTAGAGACTGAGTTGCCCAGAGCCTCACTAAACTGCTGAGGTTACTTTGAACTAATAATTCTCATGCCTCATTGTCCCATATCCATTCCTACTTTTTGAGGAATTTCCACACTACATTCCAGAGGTGTTGTCCCAATTTTTAGTTCTACAATATATGGTCATCCTTTTTCCCCACACCTTTGCTAACATTTCTTGTTACATGTATTCTTGGTAAATGCCATTCTCACTGGAGTGATGTGGAATATCAGTATAGTTTTAATTTTTTTTCTCTACTTACTAGAGCTGTTGAACACATTTTTATATATTTGTTGATCCTTCATATTTCTTCTTTTGAGAAGTGCCTGTTAAGTTCCTTTGCCCATTTATTGATTAGGTTATTTGCTTTGGTTTGTCTATTGAGTAATGAGGATTTGGATTTGTTTTGCTGCTCTTTTTGTGACATCCTCACTTTGGTAATAACTTCATTCTTTTGCAATATATATTCACAAGAGTCTAGCAAGTAAAATAATTTTCCTTTTGTTTTCCTTCAGTTATGTTCTCATTAACTCGAGGAAATTTCATCAGAGCAGAGAACTTGATATGACCATGGAATAGATAATAAACTGAACTTGCTTCTCCACAGAGGCACTTCATGCTTTTTGCTATCCTGTGTGCTTGCCTCTTTATTAGCTCTTTCTTTAACCTGTAGAGCTGGATCCCAATTAACCTTTACAGGTTTCAAAAGTATATTCCTGGGTAATTTTACTAGATGATACCAAGTGCCAATCACAAAATTTGTGACATTTTACATGAACCTCAGCTGCTATTGTGTATGCAGGTTTAATTTTTTCAAATTTTTCTTCTGTATTGTTTTTGTTATTTACAATGATGGTTCTCATAAAAAAAACTCAAATGTTTCTCATGATAAGGGTATGAGAACTGTTCATTTCTCCTGTGGTGCTTTTGGGTTCTCATCCTTTTTTGTACTCAGAACCAGTAAGTATCTATTATGTTTTTAAGAAAGTGAACATCATCTGCTTCCATCCTGGGCAGATGGAAGATTACCTGGGCATCCCAATACAGGTAATCTTATTTTTGCAGTTTTGGTTTCAACTATCCAATTTTTAATAAGATAATCAAGTATAATATATGTTAGTTCACAGATAAAATGTGTCATATTCTACCCAGAATTTTCCAAAGTATATTCCTTCAGAAATAAAAGTGCTGTCTGAAAATTTTCTGTCAAAAGTAAGTTGATTGTCACTGGCTACTTGTGGCTGATGACTCCATAAAATATGGCATGAAACAAGACACTGAGTTATAATTTAATTCAAATTTGAAGTATGAATTGCCACATGTAGGTTATGAATTCTTATTGGAAAGCTGCAGCTAACACTTTTTTCTGATCCTTGTTTTTTACATAACAATTAAGGCTGGAAATCACTCCACAGCAGCGAAAAAGGGATTCTGTATTGTTTTTTATGACTGCATAGTCTTCGAGGTTATCCTAGATTATTAAAGCAGCCTCCTATTTGTATCCATTATATTTCTAGACTTCTGCTATTATGAATTGTCCCTTATCTTTTTGCATTTTAACTTCAGCACAGATTCTTAGAAGGCATATAGATATTTCCAGAAGTATATGCCTTTATAACATTGCTAGATAGCATGAAATCCACTCTGTGAAATTTCTGGCATTTGGCAGTAGCTCCTGCAATGTATTAGACTGCCTCCTTCCACACAGACTACAAAGGCGAACTGAGGGCGGTGAACATAATATGAGAAGTCTGCGAAAACCATTTCACTAAATCAGGAAAATTAGATGTTTGGACAGGGTTTCTAAGCCTGTACTTGTCTTTTTTTAAAATTTTTAAATATATTCTAATTAGTTATACATGACAATGGAATGAATTTTGACATATCACACATAAATGCTTTGCTTGGCTTTGAAAATCTGGTCTCTCCTCTAACTGCGTGGTTCTGGGTCCATGTTCCCAAATTGGGGAGGAGGTCTTAAATGAACCAGAAATTCCATGTCACCCCAAAATAGTAAATAGGGAGACCTACCTGCTAGGGACAAGACAGGCACAAAACCAGTTTGGCAATCCACCACCCTGTCCTAGGAAAAGGATAAAGAAAGAGCCTGTAGTTCCCTGCTCATGATAAGAACCAAGGCTAAAGCCATAGAAGGGTTTCATCTTCCTTCACTCCCTTTCTATGAGGAGAGTGTAGCCTGTTAGCATTAGGTATGGCAGTTTACTGAGCTTCATCCTCTCCCCATGCAGGTGTACCATGTCTTATTCAGATGGTGAGTCTGTAATACTCAATGTGACTGTTGGACTCTTCTTACCTGTAATGCAGTCCTTTTAAGATCATACAGCATGGCAGGTGCTCCAAAATCTATGTAGTTCCTTTTGGATATATCCTGTCATGCAGGTCTACAGAAAAAAAGAGGAGTGTGGGGTGCAAATATAGAACGGATATGGCAGTGCTCAGCAAAAATTAGACCACAATATTTATTTTACCATTTTATTACATGTAGATATAGGAGTAGGGAATGAGACTATGTATGTGTTCTTTTAGTTGTTTTATACACATGGGAATTTTTCAGTAAGAACTGAGTTCACACACTGTTGTTTCATAATCTGCTTTTGGAAATATGTTTCTGTTTATAAAAATGATGCCTTTCCATGGGGCAAAAATGACCTGGAGAAGATGGAGAGTGGTGACACCTGGTGTTTGGAATCTGAATTGTAGGGATGGTTGTGTCCAGCAGGAGGCTGGGACAGTGGGAGGTAATTTGTGGGTTGTGAAGGGGTTGTCTTGATTTCTTTGTACATGACAAAGCTTTCAGGATTTTACCACATATTGGTGGTGAACCTGCTGTCATTATGCACACCTTAGAACATTTCACCATGGTATTGAAAGTCTAGCCCTTGTATGAACTGAACAGAAAACTGCTTGACTTAATGGGAGATTAATCATACTAAAGAAGTTTGATACACTGAAAAATAGGGAGACCCATATAAACAGAAACATTGTCAAATTAATTGATGTGATATGCTTATTTCCACATATAAAACAGTCTACCTTGAACATGTTTCCAAACCAGTGATTATATGTTTATCATACCTATAATCAATACACAATTTTTTTTATTTTGAATATTTAAAAAATAAGGTTCTCCTATTTAAAGCACTATACCTTCCATAATTAAAACAGGTGTTTTCTATTATATTATTATTTTATTTTTCAATTTTCTCATGTATATGGGCATAATTGTTAGTCTATAAGTGTGTTTCTACACTATCAAATGACTTTGAGTCAAAATCAGTTTGACTGATTTTATGAATTTTCTTATTTATGAAACTTTATCACAATCATATTGCCACACTACCACTTAATTCTTTTTTTATTTAAGACATGTAAAATAAGGTTGGGGATATTGTTCTGTAGAACAAAAACTGTCAAACATCCGTGAAGCTCTGGTTTCAATACCTATATACGACAAAAGCATGTACATATGTGGGCTTGTACAGCATAAGAAATAAGGAACTTTTTTGCATGTCAATACCCAAGGCTAGCGCTGTGTCATGAGGAAAGAGATTTTCCCTCTTCACTTAAGGAGGAAAACAGATGTAGCTGATCCCTGAGCAGAAAATTTTAGTCAGAGATCCAAGGACACCAGGGGCAGGGGCAGAGGCAGTACTATTTGATATTGACAATATGCTCAATGGTGACTATGAATGTAGATTTTGGGGATCATTCACTGGTGCATACCTAACCATTATATTCACAATCTACTGACACTTTTCTCGATCCGACTTTTTTTTTTAATTTTTCCATTTGTCATTTGTTTTGAAAAATTCTAAACAGCAGAGTGCTGTGCATAATGAAAAAGCCAGTTCAGGTGGTGGATCTTGCACATTCTCTCAGGAAATGGTGAAGCACAGGAAGTTTCTCAAACTGCATTATGCCTGTTTAAATCAGTGAGGGAGTGCTTCAGTAATTTAGCCAGATGCCATTGGGGATAGAAAAGGCAAAGGCATGTGATGATGCCTCATGTGGTCTGGGTTCGCAGAAGCGAAATGTGGTGTCAAAAAGAAAACATTCCTTATCCAATTTCAACCTTCTGCTTAGAATGATTTCAGTTATTCCAACTAAGATCCATTACAGAGAGATAAGTGGCTAAAAGTTATATCTTCGATCCTTCATTCATTCAGGTGCATTCACTTCCACTCAGAAAAACACATCAATTGCTAACCAGTTCTCCTGTAGCATAAGAACCATTCAAGGGAGACCTCCTCTAATCAAAGGGGAGGGAGCAGGCACTGGGCTGCTAGGTTGTGAATGGATCCCTGATTATAGGCTGTGGTAGGAGAAGGCACTTCTTTGCACCCCCAGAGGGTTTGTGAAGCTTTGGGCAACATGAACATTTAGGATTGGCTCCTGGGACATGGCCTGCACTGCAGGTTCCAACTGAGGTCACAGAGGAGCAGCCTGAGAACACAGTGGCGACACGGTTCCCATGACAACCAGAGATCATTCTGCTCCTCTCTGCTTCAAGCCAACATTCAAGAAGAGCACTGGCTCAGCTGCAAGGGTAAGAGGATAGAAGAAGGGAGGGACTGCCTGGGTCCTGCATTTTTAAAGAAGTAATACAATTCTGGTTGCCTGGTCAAAGAGAAAGCAGGCTGTAAGTGGTATGCACCCCAGAGGGCAATAAATCCCTCCAACCACAAGAGAGACAAGTGTTCCCACTGAAGACTGACATCTCGCCCTTCCGCCCGGGCCCCATAGGTGGCACTGTGCTCCGTTGCCTGTACCATTCATGAGGAGAGCCTGCTCACCTGACTCCTGCTGCAGGCTATCAGCCCCCACAAGTTCCAGTGGAACACGCTGGGACCGAGCGGTGACTGGGTGGACATAGCTCAACAAGTTTAGCACTGGCACCAGTGGATTTTCCCTCTGACCACATTCTTTCAGGTTTGGAAAAACCCAGGTCTTCTTCAGAGTCAGGAAACTAGCCTCAAGGACTAGCAGCCACACAGAGTGAAGGCTGGTGAACGCTCAGCTCAGTAGAGCATGCAGTCCAGTGTTGTGGCTTAAATGATCCTTTAATTGGGACACATCTCATCCCATCTCTAAGATTTCCCTCCTAAATTACAAAGTCTGGGATGGAGACAGCTGTTATGTGGGATATGCATGTTCCCTGTGAATGTTTGTGCCTCCTCTGGTGGCTCATGAAGAGATTAAGGAATAATGCACTCAGCCTGATGGACAGAGGACAAGAGGAACACAACAAACAAGGTGAGTTGTTGTGTGCTCACTCCAACTGCCAGGCCCGTTCTCCTTGGCTGCTGTATTAAGACTAGGTGTATCCAGATACTTACCTGCTGGGATTTCTCCAGGGGAGCATCAAATCTCCTCAAGGTGCAGAAATGTGTTGCCAATTTCTGTTCACACAATGGTTTGTTTTCTTGAGCAGACAAATGCCCCTCTGCCCCAACGGTCTGTGGGATATTGCCAGGACTCCCCTAACTAGCCAAGGGAAGGTGCAGACTAGAATCCAACAAAACAAATAATAGCCTGCTGATGGCATGATTAGCAGAGTTTCACAGGGTATAACTCCAGGTTTCAACATACAACATGCTGAACGTGGAATGGTGCAATGCTTCCAAGGTGAGTAATCACAAGGGGACACTAAGGGTGCTTGGGGGGCAAGAAAAGATGGAGGTCGTTCAGGCTCTTCAGAGTAGAGACACTATGAAAGTCGTTATAGTTCATGGTCAACCCACAAAATCCACGACCTATATTCACATTCATCATACACTACATATACAGGAAGAAGTTATCGCCCTTTCATTGTGTATGCAACCATGAATACTGACCCTCATTTCCCTTGAAAGTACATCAATGCCCCTGCAAATTCCTGTCTCTTTTCTGTAGCTCCCAAGGGACAGCCGCATATATGTATGCTGATTCCTATTTTTCTGGCACAAGAACCATGAGCAAAGGCCATCCAGAACCTACCCCACGAATTACAATTTAAAACTGTTGATCCTGGCATATGCAACTCTAATCTCCAGCCCTCCGAATGAAGAGTGCACCACAATCTCAGAAATATAATCCCCCAAAGGTCTATGAATTTTCCAGTTTGAAGACCCGAAGTTCACAAAACCTGAATATCAAAACAGAAGTGGTTCCATAATAACCAACATTTTAATACACTTAATGAGAAGGAAAAGCATTCCTCAAGCATTTGCAAATTGTCAAATCCTTTCTCCTCTTGGTTTGTTTCTACCCACTGCCAACGTGCCATATACCTAATGTCTCTGATTTCCTTCCTCGGGTGTGAGTTCTTGCAACTAGTGGTTTCTGTCAATCCTTATCATCCAAAGCACAACACACAAATTCCCAGATCCCCGGTAAACATGAGGTCAACTCACAACCCGAGTTGTTATTATGCTTCACCCAGTACTACACTTGCACCTCTTAAGGGCTTCCATCAATATTAACATGTATCTAATAAAGGGCTCCATTCCTCTAGACACTGGAGCTCCAATGATATTGGTTGAGTGGGTTGTGAAGACTCTGTGACCCTTCTGATGCACTCCATAGAGGCTAACATGGATTCAGCCCCAAATCCTAACTTTATTCATCAAGAAGTCACATGCAAGCCAGTGCAAAGCAGATTGTCAGAGAAAGTGCAGGGCAAGAGTGGCGGTCTTTTCTGTGAACAATGTGCAGTGGAAGAAGCATGTGAACAATTATTCCCATATGCATCCTCATGAGAGACCCAAGATCACTGTGCTAAGGAGAGTAGAGTGAGGTCGTGGAAGTAGTACTCTGAAGAAATGCAGGTGAGTGGGCATCACGGCTCCCTTGGAGCACATTTTCAAACTGAATGGTGTCAGTGGAAATGGGTTGCATGTGAGGGTGGTGCTGTTTTCCAGTGTCAAGCATTTTGTGAGGTTAGGTGAAGAGAATACAAAAGAAAGCGGGGAGAGGATTCTGAATTGTTTTCTTTTGTTTGTTTGGAATTTCCGCAATCCAACAGTGGTGGGGACTGGAACCTGAACTTGAGAGGCAAGCACTCTATGTGATGGGCTATATCACCAGCACAGGAAGGGCCTCTGAGTTACATCAATTGATCACTTACAGTCCTATATTGTGAAAATGCATGCAGCCAAGCAATCATGACCAAGCCAAACAATGCCTAAAAATTCTTAATCCTCTTGTTCAAAACAATCCACCAAGAAACTTTTTTGCATGTCAATACCCAAGGCTGGTGGTGTGTCCTGAGGGAAAGAGGTTTTTCCTCATCACTTAAGGAAGAAAACAGTTGTAGCTGGTGCCTGAGCAGAAAATTTTTATCAGGGATCCAAGGACGACAGGGGCAGGAGTAGAGGCAGTACTATTTGAGATTGACAATATGCTCAATTGGTGACTATGAATGTAGATTTGAGGATCCTTCACACATGCATACCTAGCCATTATAATTCCAATCTACTGACAATTTCGGGGATTTGATTTTTTCTTATTTTTCCTTTTGTCATTTTTTTTTTTTTTAATTCTAAACAGCAGAGTGCTGTGCATAATGGAAAAGCCAGTTCAGGTGATGGATCTTGCACATCCTCTCAGGAAAGGGTGAAGCATAGGAAGTTTCTCCTCCTGCTTTTTGCTTGTTTCCATCAGTGAGGGAGTGCTTCAGTAATTTAGCCAAATGCTGTTGAGGATACAAACAGGCAAATGCGTGTGGTGATGCCTCATGTGGTCTGGGGAACCAGAAAAGAAACATGGTGTCAAAAAGAAAACATTCCTCATCCAATTTCAAACTTCTATTCTGAATGATTTCAGTTATTCCTCTCAAATTCCTTTTCTCAGAGATAAGTGGCTGAAAGTTATATCTTTGATTAATCATTCATTCAGGTGCATTCAATTCCACTCCGAAAAACTCATCAATTGCTTTCCAGTTCTCCTGTGGCATGAGAACCATTCATGGGACACCTCCTCTAATCAAAAGGGGGGAGCAGGCACTGGGCTGCTAGGTTGTGAATGGCCCTGTGCTTCTATGCTGTGGTAGGAGAAGGCACTTGTTAGCACCCCCAGAGGGTTTGTGAAGCTTTGGAAACATGAACATTGAGGAGTGGCTCCTGTGACATGGCCTGCAGTGCAGATTCCCCCTGACGTTACAGAGGAGCGGCCTGAGAACACAGTGGCGACAAGGTTCCCATGGCAGCCAGAGATCATTCTGCTTCTCTCTGCTTCAAGCCAACATTCAAGAGGAGCACTGGCTCAGCTGCGAGGGTAAGAGGATAGAAGAAGGGAGGGGCTGCCAGGGTCCTGAGTTTTTAAAGAAGTAATACAATTCTGGTTGCCTGGTCAAAGAGAAAGGCTGTAAGTGGTATGCAGCCCCGAGGGCAATAAATCCCTCCATGCACAAGCAAGATAAGAGTTCCCACTGAAGCCTGACATCTCGCACTTCCGCCCGAACCCGCTAAGTGGCGCTGTGGTCCGTTGCCTGCACCATTCATGAGAGCCTGCTCACCTGACTCCTGCTGCAGGCTATCAGCCCCCACAAGTTCCAGTGGAACAGGCTGGGACTGAGCGGTGACTGAGTGGAAATAGCTCATCGAGATTTGCACTGGCACCAGTGGATTTGCCCTCTGACCACCCTCTTTCAGAATTGGGAAAACCTGGGTCTTCTTCAGATTCAGGAAACTAACCTAGAGGACTAGCAGCCACACAGAGTGAAGACTGGTGAACGCTCAGCTCAGTAGTGCATGCAGTGCACCGCTGTGGCTTAAGTGATCCTTGAATTGGGACACATCACATTTGATCTCTTGGGTTTCCCCTCCTAATCTACAAAGTCTGGAAAGGAGACAGCTGTTAGGTGGGATGAGCATGTTCCCTGTGAAGGTGTGTGCCTCCTCTGGTGGCTCATGAAGAGAGGAAGGAATCATGCACTAAGCCTGATGGACAGAAGTCAAGACTAACACAACAAGCAAAGTGAGTTGTGTGCTCACTCCAACTTCCAGGCCCTTCCTCCTTGGCTGCTGCATTAAGACTAGGCTGTATCCTGATACTTACCTGCCAGGATTTCTCCAGGGGTGCATCACATCTCCTCAAGGTGCAGAAATGTGTTGCCAATTTCTGTTCACACAATGGTTTGTCTTCTTGACCAGACAAATGCCCCTCTGCCCCAACGGCCTGTGGGATATTGCCAGGAGTCCCCTAACAAGCACTGGGATGGTGCAGACTAGAAGCCGACAAAACAAATAACAGCATGCTGATGGTATGATTAGGACAGTTTCACAGGGCATACTACCAGGTTTCAACATACAACATGCTGACCATGGAATTATTCAAAGCTTCCTAGGTAAGTATTCACAAGGGGACACGAAGGGCCCTTGGAGTGCAAGAAAAGATGGAGGTTGTTTAGGCAGAAAAACAACTTTGGAGAAGAGACACTATGAAACTCGCCATTGTTCATGGTCAACCCACAAACTCCACGACCTATATTCACACTCATCATACACTACAAATATAGGAAGTAGTTATCGCCCTTTCATTTTGTATGCAACCATGAACACCTACTCTAATTTCCTTTGAAAGTATATCAATGCTCTTGCAAATTACTGTCTCTTTTCTATAGCTCCCAAGGGACAGCCACATATGTATGCAGATTCCTATTTTATCTGGCACAAGCACCATGAGCAAAGGCTGTTCCAGCATCACAGCACCTACCCCACGACCTACAATTTAAAACAGTTGATCTTGACATATACAACTCTAATCCCCACCTCTCTGAATGAAGAGTGTACCACAATCTCAGAAATTTAATTCCCAAAAGGTCTACAAATATTCCAGTTTGAAGACCCTAAGTGGGCAAAACCTGAATATCAAAACTGAAGTGGTTCCAAAATAACCAACATTTTAATATACTTAATGAGAAGGAAAAGCATTCCTCAAGCATTTGCAAATTGTTATATCCATTTTCTTTCTTGGCTTTTTTCTATCCACCACCATCCTGCCATATGCCTAATGTCTCTGATTTCCTTCTTCCGGTGTGATTTCTTGCAAAGAGTTTCTGTCAATCCTTACATTCAAAGCACAACGCACGAATTCCCAGATACCCGGTAAACATGAGTGCAACTCACAACCCGAATTGTTCTTATGCTTCACCCAATACTGCACTTGCACCTCTTGAGGTGTTCCATCAATATTAACAAGTATCTAAAAAAGGGCTCCATTCCTCTTGACACTGGAGCTCCAATGATATTTGTTGAGTGGGTTGTGAAGCCCCCGTTACCCTCCTGATGGACTCCATAGAAGCTAACATTGATTCAGCCCCAAATCCTAACTTTATTCATCAAGAAGTCACATGCAAGCCACTGCAAAGCCAATTGTCAGAGAAAGTGTAGGGAGAAGAGTGGCGGTCTTTTGTGTTCACCACTTGGTTTCCCAGTTGACATTGAGGTTCACGTGGAAAGTGCTCAGTTGTGGAAGTCCCCTTCATTGTCAGAACAGGAGTGTTTCCAAGAAGCCTGGAGAGTTCCAGGTACAAGTGCGCTGTCATTTTCAATTTCCTGCCAGCGAGACCTGGTGAACAATGTGCAGAGGAAGAAGGTTGTGAAGAATTATTCACATAAGAATCCTCATGAGAAACTCGAGATCACTGTCCTAAGGAGAGTAGAGTGAGGTCGTGGAAGTAGTACTCTAAAGAAATGCAGGTGAGTGGGCATCACGGCTCCCTTGGAGCACATTTGGAAGCTGAAAGGCGTCAGTGGAAATGGGGTGCATGAGAAAGTGATGCTGTTTTCCAGTGTTGATTCGTTTTGTGAGGAGAGGAGAACAGAAGAGAAAAGAAAGCAGGGAGAGGATTCTGAATTGGTTTCTTTTGTTTTTTTGTAATTTCCGCAATCCAACAGTGCTGGGACTGGAACCTGAACTTGAGAGGCAAGCAAGCACTCTACGCGATGGGCTATATCTCCAGCACTGGAAGGGCCACTGAGTTACAACATTAATTACCTATTGTCCTACATTGTGAAAATGCGTGCAGGCAAGCAATCATGACCAAGCCAAACAATGCCTAAAAATTCTTAATTCTCTTGTTCAGAACAATCTACCAAGAAACTTTTTTGCATGTCAATACCCAAGGCTAGTGGTGTGTCCTAAGGGAAAGTTTTTCCCTCATCACTTAAGGAGGAAAATGGATGTAGCTTGTGACTGAGCAGAAAAATTTTATGAGGGATCCAAGGGCACCAGGGGCAGGAGCAGAAGCAGTACTATTTTAGTTTGACAGTATGCTCAATTGATAACTATGAATGTATATTTGAGGATCCTTCACACATGCATACCTAGCCATTATATTCGCAATCTACTGACACTTTCCTGGATTCTATTTTTCCTTATTTTTCCTTTTGTCATTATTTTGAAAAATTCTAAAGTGCAGAGTGCTGTACATATTGGACAAGACAATTCAGGTGATGAATTTTGCACATCTTCTCAGGAAAGGGTGAAGCATACAAGTTTCTCCTCCTGCTTTATGCCTGTTTCCATCAGTGAGGAAGTGCTTCAGTAATTTAGCCAGATGCTGTTGTGGATAGAAAAAGTCAAGTGGTGATGCCTCATTTTCTCTGGGGTCCCAGAAATGAAACGTGGTGTCAAAAAAAAAAAACATTCCTTATCCAATTTCATCCTTCTGTTTGGAATGATTTCAGTTATTCCTCTCAAGATACTTTACAGAGAGATAAGTGGCTGAAAGTAATATCTTTGTTCTTTCATTCATTCAGGTGCATTTAATTCCACTCAGGAAAACACATCAATTGCTTACCAGTTTCCTGTGGCATGAGAACATTTCATGGGAGACCTCCTCTAATCAAAGGGGAGGGAGCAGGCACTGGGCTGCTAGGTTGTGAAGGGCCCTATGCTTCTAGAATGTGGTAGGAGAAGGCACTTGTTTGCATTTCCCAGAGGGTTGTGAAGCCTTGGGCAACATGAACTTTGAGGAGTGGCTCCTGTGACAGAGCCTGCACTGCAGATTCCCCCTGAGTTCACTGCGGAGTGGAGTGGCCTGAGAACACAGTGGCGACACGGTTCCCATGGCAACCAGAGATCATTGTGCTTCTCTCTGCTTCAATCCAACATTCAAGAGGAGCACCTGCTCAGCTGTAAGGGTAAGAGGATAGAAGAGAGGAAGAGTTGCCAGGGTCCTGCGTTGTTAAAGAAGTAATACAATTCTGGTTGCCTGGTCAAAAGAAAGCAGGCTTTAAGCGGTATGCAGCCCCAAGGGCAATAAATCCCTCCATGCCCAAGCAAGACAAGGGTTCCCACTGAAGCCTGATCACGCACTTCCGCCCAGGCACGCTAGGTTGCGATGTGCTCTGTTGTCTGCACCATTCATGAGGAGAACCTGCTCACCTGCCTCCTGCTGCTGGCTATAAGCCTCCACAATTTCCAGTGGAACAGTCTGGGACTGAGCGGTTACTGAGTGGTCATAGCTCAACAAGATTAGCACGGGCACCAGTGGATTTGCCCTCTGACAACACTCTTTCAGGACGGGGAAAACCCGGTTCTCTTCAGAGTCAAGAATCTAGGCTAGAGGACTAGCAGCCACACAGAATGAAGGCTGGTGAATACTCAGCTCAGTAGAGCATGCAGTGCAGTGCTGTAGCTTAAGTGATCCTTGAATTGGGACACATCTCATTCCATCTCTTGGGTTTCCCCTCCTAATCTACAAAATCTGGAAAGGAGACAGCTGTTAGGTTGGATGTGCATGTTCCCTGTGAAGGAGTGTGCCTCCTCTGGTGGCTCATGAAGAGAAGAAGGAATCATGCACTCAGCCTGTTGGACAGAGGACAAGACGAACACAACAAGCAAGGTGAGTTGTTGTGTGCTCACTCCAAGTGCCAGGCCCCTCCTCCTTGGCTGCTGCATTAAGACTAGGCTGTATGCAGATGTTTACCTGCTGGAATTTATCCAAGTGTTCATCAAATCTCCTCAAGTTGCAGAAATGTTCTGCCAATTTCTGTTCACACAATGATTTATCTTCTTGACCAGACAAATGCCCTTCTGCCCCAACAGCCTGTGGGATATTGCCTGGAGTCCCCTAACTAGCCCTGGGAAGGTGCAGTCTAGAAGCCGACAAAACAAATAACAGTCTGCTGATGGCATGATTAGCACAGTTTCACAGGGTATAACACCAGGTTTCAACATACAACATGCTGAACGTGGAATGGTGCAAAGCTTCCAAGGTGAGTAATCACAAGGGGACACTAAGGTTGCTTGGGGGGCAAGAAAAGATGGAGGTGGTTCAGGCAGGAAAACAACTTCAGAGAAGAGACACTATGAAACTCGCCATTGTTCATGGTCAACCCACAAACTCCACGACCTATATTCACACTCATCATACACTACAAATACAGGAAGTAGTTATCGCCCTTTCATTGTTTATGCAACCATGAACACCGACCTTAATTTCCCTTGAAAGAACATCAATGCCCTGGCAAAATCCTTTCTCTTTTCTGTAGCTCCCAAGGGACAGCCGCATATATGTATGTCGATTCCTAATTTTTCTGGCACAAGCACCATGAGCCAAGGCTGTCCGAGCATCACAGCACCTACCCCACGACCTACAATTTAAAACAGTTGATCCTGGCATATGCAACTCTAATCCCCAGCCCTCCGAATGAAGAGTGCCTCACAATCTCAGAAATTTAATCCCCAAATGTTCTACCAATATTCCACTTTGAAGATCCTAAATTGGCAAAACCTGAATATAAAAACAGAAGTGGTTCCACAATAACCAACATTTTAACACACTTAATGAGAAGGAAAAGCGTTCCTCAAGCATTTGCAAATTGTCAAATCCTTTTTCTTTCTTGACTTGTTTCTATCCACTGTCAACGTGCCATATACCTTATGTCTCTAATTTCCTTCTTCCAGTGTGAGTTCTTGCAAAGAGTGGATTTGTGTCAATCCTTACCATCAAAGCACATCACACGAATTCCCAGATCCCTGGTAAACATGAGGGCAACTCGCAACCCAAGTTGTTGTTATGCTTCACCCAATACTATACTGCACTTTTGAGGGGTTCCATCAATATTAAAAAGTATCTACAAAAACCTCCATTCCTCTTTTTTTGATTCTATTCTACATCTACAAACACCTCAAAGCCAGTCAACAGGATTATAATGTGATCATAAAATAGACCATGGCCACCCTTGAAGAGGAATAATCTCCCAGTATATGGCTTAGTATGCTGGATTGGTAGTCAAACACAGGTAACTATGGGAAAACCCTATACAGACCTAAGACACAGGGCCAACCTTATTTTGGTATCCTTTGATGATGAGTAAGGACAGGGTGTTATTTCCCAGGACCTAAGACACACACGATCCCTGCCAGCTTCCTTTTATTTCATGTAAGGAAGGGGGATATATTGTGGACTATGCTGTGCGGACTGTGCTGATATGGTGCCTGGCAGCCAGCCATAGGTTGCTTTGTTCACATTAGAGGTGAGGAGGTTGATTAACATAAGCACACCCAAGTGATTTGTCATTGGCCATATCCAAGTAAGTCCACACACACAACAGGTGCACAGGTGTTCCCAAGTGCTCCTGATTAGTCCTGCTCATTTTTTGACCTTTACCATGATTGGGCAGCTAGATCCTCACCTAATCTTTGCATCATTGGCCTCAGCCCTACCCTTTATCTCCTGGAGGGGATATGAGCCAATGCTCCTTGAGTGCCCGTGTTAGAGTTTCGAGGCCCCAGGTTCGAGGTTGGAGGTTCCAGTTCCCAGGCTTCCTGATTCATCAATAAACTGTTCCGAATTCAAGAGCCTCGCTACTCTTTTGTCCCCCGCTCCAAATTGATTCTGCTGGACGGCGTCAATCCAGAGTTGAACAGGAATCCAACCCAAAGTTTAACAAGGTAATAAAAGGAAAACACTAAATGAAAACAGAGATGCCAAACTTTATCTTGCTTTTAGTTACCCATTGGGTATCAGCAAGTCCAAAAGAAGAGATAGGGCTTTTAGCAAAGGCAGCCTAAGTTCCTGTTTTACTCCCCTATTTGGGTGTTTTCTCAAAACCTTATGATTTATATCCTTTGGTTGCTTCTCTGAAAGATCCTCTCTTCTATGAAACTGCTACTGAGTGTTTTTTGCATCCTGTTCTCTGACTTATTTCCTCCCATCCAGATTCTCATCCACTATATTTACCTAGCTGGTAAAGCAATGATATCAACCACTTGCCACTTTAACAGGAGGATGCTGATTATTTTTAACTTAAACATTTCAGAGATGGTGTCCTAGCTATAAGCTAAGTAGAGCACTGATATATTGAGTCTGACATTTAAAATATAGTTGGGAAAGGCTAGCTGAGAGACTCCAGGTGTGCAAATCACATAAAACATTTAGAAGTTTTACTCTGAATGCTGTATGAAATGAGCCTAAAGGGAAGAAGCAGAGACTTCACTTAGGAGTATATTGCAATAGTCTGGGGAAAAGATGATAATTTGGGGGCCAGCATGGGAATAGTGGTGTGGTGAGTAGATATATTGAACAGGTAATGCCTAGAAGATTCACAAATTGAGAATTGGGGAGAAATAGGAGAATAAAAGGTGATTTCAAGGATTTGACAGTAGCATGTGGTAGAATGGAGTTGCCATATGGAAAGAGGAAGACAGAATGAAGAGTTTGGGGAACATGATGAGTTCCTTTTTGTGCTGAAAAGTATGCTGACATAGAAGGACTCTCATACATTGCTGGTGGGAATGTAAATTAGTACAGCCATTATGAAAATTGCTATGGGGAACCTCAAAAAAAAAAAAAAAAACTAACAAATGCTAAAAATAGAACTACCATATGATCCAGAAACTCCATTACTGAGTGTATATCCAAAGGAAATGAAATCAGTATGTCAAAGCGATATCACTTCCATGGTTTGTACAGCATTATTTATAATAGCCAAGATATGGAATCAACCTAGGTGCCCTTTTGTGAATGAATGAATGAAGAAAATGTGGCACATGTATACAGTGGAATATTTTTCAGCCAAAAAGGATGAAATTCTATCATTTAGAGCAACATGGATGGGACATTAAGTGAAATAAGTCATGCACAAAAAAACACTGCATATTTTCACTTAAATGTGGAAACTGAAAAAGTTGATATCATAGAAGTGAAGAGTAGAATAATGATTACCAGAGTCTAGGAAGAGTGAGAAGAAGAGGGGACTGGAGAAAGGATGGTTAGTGTGCACAGAGGTGCAGCTGGATAGGAGGAATAACTTCTAATGCTCTCTAGCACTATGGAGTTTTTATGGTTGATGATAATTAATTGATATTTTAAAATAGTATAGAGGATAGTGAATGTTTCTAACAATATAATGATAAATATTTGAGGTGATTGATAAATCAATTACCTGGATCTGATTATTTCACATTGTATACACATAATGAAATGTCACTATATCCCATAAATATGTACAATATTATGTCCATTAAAATTTGTAAAATATATGTATTGAAAGCTTTTTTCAAAAGGAATTCATGTTGAGAAAAAACAATTCAGTTTTGGACAGAGTATAATGAGACAGTAATACAGATCCAAGTACAGGTTTTGTGTAGTTAACAGGATAGACTATTCTAGAGTTCAGGGGAAAGGGTTAGAACTAAGCACAGATAAGGAAGTCATAATTTTAGGATGGAGCTAAGTTATAATATCCCCAAGACCAAGTTATTATATCCCCAAGACCATGACTAGAACTATGAAAAAAATACTAATCCTTGGTCAACTCATATTTAGAAATTGAGAAGAGGAGACAGCTTAAGAGACTAAGATCAACCAGTAAAATAGTATGAGAACTAAGAATATAGTACTTCTAAGACCAAATGAAATAGGGTTTCAAGAGTGATGGTCTGCATCAAATGATGTTAAGATGTGGAGTAAAGATAGAATAGAAAGTAAGCACTAAATTGATCAACATTATGGTTTTCAATGGTCTTGGCAAGGAGTCCAGTGCCTAACTGGAGTGATTACATAAAGAGAATGAGAGGAAAGAAGGAGGAGATAGTCTATCTCACCCCTTTTGAAGAGTTTTGATGTAAAAGGAAGCAAAAAATTGGCAGCAGTAACTACCAGTTCAAGGGCAGTTTATTTTGTTTTAAGATGGTGATGTTAGAGCATATTGAATGCTGATGGAAATGATCCAGTGGAGATATATTCTAATGATACCAGGGTAATGTTCTTGAGTGAGAGGAGGTGGGATCTAATAATGCACAAGTAGAGGGTTTGGCCTAGACAGTAGAAGGCACAGTATGAAAACAGATTTGGTAGTGACAGCACCTGATCTCTCCTGACTCTATTGTCTAAATGAAATAAGAAAAAATGGCATCTGGTGAGCTTGTGTGGGAGGGGTGTTGGGGGTTTGAGGACAGAAAGATGTGAAATAGTTGTCTAGGAAAATGGAGAGTGAAAGCATGAGAGGAATATGGTACCATTGCCAAGCAGCAGTGAGGGTCACTTGAAGTTGATGGTCAGGAGACCAGGCAGCACGGTGTGTGTTAGCTGCAGGTGGGGAAGAATTAGGGAATTGAGTCTTACCAGGGTTGGATATTTGTCAGATGAATACAATAGAGAGTGATAATAAAGTTGGTCATGTCCCCAGTCTTTAGAATAGAAGTGAACATGAGAGATAAGGTCCCTGCAATTTTGGAGCTCAAGTTCTAGTGATGAAGAAATATAAAAAGTAAAGAAAGTACAAATAAACTGTCAGGTAGAATAGTGCTAAGAAGGTAATGATATTGAGAATAGGACTGCAGAGAAGCTGAGTAGAGTGGGTTAAAGAGGATGTCACTAGAAATATGACATTCAACTTAAGTTATGAATGATGGGAAGCCAGCTATGTAAAATCAGAGGAAGAGAGTTTAGGTCAGAGGGATCACAAAGGCCAAACTATTGAGACAATATTTATAAGGGATAATAAATATATTTAAAAATTGGTGACAGAGCTGTGTACAGTGAAGCACGCCTGTAATCCCAGCTACTTGGGAGGCTGAGATAGGAGGATGGCAAGTTCAGGGTAACCCCGGGAAACTTAGTGAGACAGTCTCAAAGTAAAAATGACTGTAAAATGAAATAAAAGGCATGTAAAATGAAAAACTATGTAGCTCAATGGTAGAACAATTACCTAGCATGTGTGGGGCCCTGGGTTCAAACTCTAATTCTGAAAGAAAAAAAAATACTGAAGATGCATTTGAAGGTATTTGGTCATTGATAAGCACATGGTTGAAAGTGAGAGAAACAGATTCCAGGAGGATTCCCACAGGTGTTTACCCTGGGATATGGATGTTTGTGCTACCACTGAGGGATTATAACAGAGAAAATCTGGTTTGAGGGAAGGAAGATAATAAATTCACCTTTAGGATGTATTGGATTTGTACCTAGAACAGTATCTGGCCCATAGGTAGCACTGAGAAAGTATTATTAAATATTTGAGTGAGGGGCCTTTAGAACAGTTTGAAAATATAGGACCTATGATTGTTATAACTCTGAGGAAAAGAGGACATTTAACAAATGGGCAAACTAAGGCACATAAAGTTTAGGAAACTTGTTCAATATTTTCTAGTGAGTCAGTATTAACTGTCAGAATGAAGGCTAGCTCAATTCCTTTTTCATTCATTGCTCAGGCTATATAGTCATAATGCTTTTATTAATTCTGTTTTATTCCTCCACAAAAGGGAATGCCCTTTGAAAACAGCAACCCAGTAACATTAACAGTAACCAAATCATGCCTTTGATAGATCTCAGTCAGCATCAACCCCAACCAAAACAACATGATTAAAGCACAGGTTAGTGTACAGGTTATATTTGCTGTCCAGTATGTCCTTGATCTACTGGGTTACAATAGGATACTAGTTGGCAGCATCTAGTGCATCAGATACAGAGCTTCAGTAAAAGATGTGAACATAGGGAGAAATGTTTCAGACCTCTTCTTGCATTCATGAACTTGGATTTTTGTGCTAAGGTTAGGATTAGGTCAGTGCCCTACACTGAGTTGAAAGCAATTTGGGTTTTCTTTCTCCCAAGCAAGGAAAAACTACACTTGACTTTGATGTAATTATATATCTCAGGCATCAGATTTATATAATAAATGTAAAACCCACAGAGCCCAAGAGCCTGAGAAGATATACCAATGAGACTGTGCATTTAAGTATAGCAGAAAGTGCTTTACAGAAATCTTGCCCAGTCACCTCTGAGAATTGTCACTTCCTTTCAATACCAAAGATAAGGCACACACTAAAAAATTATCAAAAATTTATTGAGAACACAGGTCAGAGATTGTAGATAACTTTGCACTGAAACTTGTCTGTGTGTCTTTTGTTTGACAGAGCAGTTCTTGTTTTCCTATTTCATTTGTTTAAAGTAATTTAAACAAATTACTTTACAAATATTTTACAAATTCCAAATTAAATTGGAATTTAACCCAAAGTTTTATGTGTGTTAGGCAAGCACTGTCCTACTGAGCTACATCCTCATTCCTTTTTATTTTATTTTATTTGGGGCATTGGTAGTCTGGCTAAGTTGCCAAGGCTGGCCTCAAACTGTGATCTTCCTGCATTAGCCTCCTGAGTAGTTATGATGACAAGCCTGTGCCATTGTGCCCAACCTTTTTTTATTCTAATTTAATACTTTTTTCAAATTGGTTACAAGTAATTTCACTCTTTTTGGTCCAGCAGGAAAACATTTATGCAATCTACCTAGCTAGTCCCTGAAGGCTTTGAGTGTACTACTGCTGGAGTTTAACTTTTCTGACAGATTTTCATGTAAGGAGAAGATCATCTCAGCAGTAAAATTGCATAAAGCCAAATGTTCCTCCTGATTCAGCCTATGCTGAAATCCTAAGAACACTCCGTGACCTTCCTCTTTCTCTGGGTTTATAAGATCCCAAAGCCATCTTATACCCTAACTGCACAAAGCCTTGGTCTTTTTGGAAAATGAACATATATGTTGCACATATATCTGTATTCCTGAGGTACAGTTGTAACATTTAGCCAAGGGAGTTTCCCATTTTGATACCCCATTATGCTAAAAAATGGAATGTAAAATAATCTTCAACCTCAGAGGACTTAAATAATCTGAGAGTGCTTCCAAAAGACCCATGATACATAGTAATTCATAGTGAGGACAATAATAGTAGTCCTATAACATTGTTGAGAACTAAATAGACCACTTTTTTAAAAATTATTTTTTAGATGTTGATAGACCTTTATTTTATTTATTTTTTTATATGTTGTGCTGAGAAATGAACCCAGTGCCTCACACATTTTAGGCAAGTGCTCTACCAGGGAGCCATAACCCAAGTCCCACATTTTTTTAAAAAATAAGAAACAAAACACAAATTTGAATTTCCAGGGTATTGTTTGTTAAAGACCAAAATACTTTAGCTGGAAATATATCTGGAGATCACCCAACTGTCTGCATCTCACCAGTAAAGACTCAAGAGATCAGGAGTTATCTTTCATGGTTGAGGTTCCATCGTAATCTCATTAGCTTGTGGAGTCCACAGGCATAGTGTTTTCCCCATTTTCATGACCCATAGATGTGGTGTCTGAAAGCAAACAGAATCACAGATGTTTTAAAGAAAATGTAGAATGGTTGATTCTGATATATCTTAAATATAAATGAGATAGAATTACCTGCTAACAACTCCTTCCAGGAATACCCACTTCTAGTCTTCAACATTACCTTTTCTATTAAAAATCCAGGTATTTTTCTGACATTTCTTATCTTTGAATTGTAAGGCCCCCCAAAAGAAAACCCCAACTCTGTCCCATGGATGGACGGCAACCCCAATCAACCACAGGAGGCGTCACTTGATGCAAACCGCAAGAGGTGTTTATTCCAGCGCGCTTGGACCCAACTCAAGGAGTCGAGTCTCTAGCAGAAAATCTTGTAGGTTTATAAAGGCAGAAACCACACATCGGGAGGGGTCGCACATGAAAGGGAAAAGGGGGACAAAGCTGCCGGGAAATTTCAAAGGGGGTTCTGGGTTTGCTGATAGCATACAACATGTTTCACAATGTTTTACAACAGGGCGTAGATTCTGGTCAATAGTTTCTGGTAATCATTCTGTTTGATCACTATCTGGCTATCTGGCTCAATTTACCCTTTTATTCTCTGTTTGGGGCTGTTTCTTGGAACAGCTTTAAGGGCTTTGTTCCCATTCCTGGGAGGGTGACCTTAGGGAGTTGAGATGACTGGGAGGGTGACCTCAGACAGCTTAAAAAAATGTCCATTCTTTCAGAATAAGGTATAAAATTTGATAGAATTGTTTGCTGTAAATTTCTTGCTTTGAGAAGTTCAAAGTCCTTTGTCTTCTAGAAGAGGGTAGAGGACACCTGCAAATAGGTTTTCTTGCCCTTACACATACTCAGTTTTAAAGTTAAATTGTTTTAATATGCACAACTGAAGCCAGAATTGGGAACAGGTAGTTAGTGTAGAAATAGGGGATAGGGTCAAATCGAGGAAATGGCCATAAAATCATCTGCCTCTGGAAGTTGGAAACTGCCCCTGGAAGAATGGAATGTCAAGGCTCTCCGGAGCCCATTGATAACCAAATTTACCTGCCTTTATCAAGAACTGCAAGCAAGAAGCTGCTAATTAATGCCCCCTGGGCCCTTGCCTGCCTGAATCACCTTGTCCCTCCCCCTGCCCAAGGCTTCTCACTTAATGCAAAACCAAGCCTAGTCATGTAGGCAGGAAGGAGAGAGAAGCAGGGGAGAGAACTGAAGAACAAAAGAGAATTTAACCTATAAAAGATGTAGGGTGCGCTCACTTCTTGGGACTTTTGAACATCAGCCATGGCCCCCTTCTCCCTGCCGGGAGAAGTCTGTATTATTAGCTTTAAATAAAACCTGCTTAATATGCTTGCCTTGGCGTGCTTCTCTGGTGTTCAATCTTCAACATTAGAAGGAGCAGAACTCGTCACCGGTAAATGGCGGTATCAGATTTGGAGGTCCCACCGAGATTTACGCCGAGGTAAGTAAGCTTCTCTCTCCAGGCACCCCACATCTGTTTGAGGTGCATCTTTCGGTCTCTTTATTTTTGGAGGGCAAAATGGGCACCCGTCGGCTACTTAAATGCAGTTAGTGCAGCCACCATTCTTAAGACTTGGGTGAAAGGTTTCCCGGCCCAGGCAAGTTTCCAATCACCTGCTCTGTAGGCATGTTGGACTGTGCTGAAGCCGTTTCCTACTTTTCTGTCCAGGCCCGGAGCGCAATTGCCGCCAGTACACAGTGTCCCTAGTCCTGATCTGCCCAGGATGTGTGGAGGTGGAGGAAGGGTTGGAACAACTGCGGGGTTCTCGGCCCGGGCTACTCTCGGGTGGACCCCAAAAGTTCCTTCTCCGGATTCCCCCTCCCGATAGCCCTGAGGGGTATCCAGAGTGATAGATAGACGAATGGCACTGAGGGAAAGTGCCAATTACCTTTGCCTCCATATGGGCCGCACAGTGCACAACACTCCCGCACATCCACTCCCTCTGGATGTTCCCCTTCCCTTGCCAGTCAGACATTAGAAATTCAAGCTGTAGGATTAAGGCCTGGGATGATTAGTATGAAAATGCCCAGGTTCCCTTTGTTCGCATGGTTAGCCTTCACTAGTCTAGACACTAGAGTCTCCCCATTACTGTTCCCGTGCTTAAATGTGCTCACAGTGTTCTCTTTAAGCTGCAAGAGGGAGGCATTTAAAAACCCCTCCCGTGAGACCCTCCAAGCAAAGGGCGTTATACACCTAACAACCAATAGATGTCCCCTCACCCTCCGGAGATTCCTTTAGTCTACAGGGCAAAAAGATAGGCAAAAGGCACGCTTTTTTACTTTTGTCATCGTTTTTCACAATTAGGAGTTTATAGTGGCAGGAGGAAAGCAGTAATGCCCTTAAGTCTGAATCCTCCCAGGGTCCATAGCACAGGGCAAACTAGAAATAACTTTGGCAAAGCCAGGTAGTGAGAGACGGGTTTTTCTGGACCGTAAGGAAGCTCAAAGTTAGGGAGACGTCCCTAATATTTTTAACTCGGCAGGGAGCTTCTCTCTCAACAGTATTGCCAGGTTCACCACTAGCCTGCATACTGCTAAATTGCAAATGATCAAGAAAAGTGCCTTTCATATGTTACCATGCTTGACATCAATAATCTCTACCATGAGAGGAGAAAGCCTTGGGGAATCGCCCACTAAGGGAGGAAAATTGAGGGGACCCTCCCAACTTAAGACAGACAAAAATAAATTTAAGGAGGCTTTTGGAGGATCCTAATAAATATTGAGATGTTTCAAAACTTATGCCAGGTATGACTTCACCTGGAAAATTATGCTATTAACCATCTAGAGCACAGGCAGTTCCCAGAAACCATCCTAACTGGGATTTGAATAATGAGTAGGATGCCTAAAAAAACTCTTATGCAGCCTTCAGGAAAGTCCTGCTATTTTCATAGAGAGACTTAGGAAAGCAATAAGAAAACACACCACTCTGAATCCTGAATCCATAAAGGGCCACCTACTTTTAAAGTATAAATTTATCATTTAGTCAGCCCCGAATATTTAGAGGAAATTACAAAAATTGGCACATGGCCCTGATCAATCCTCAGATGATCTTCTCCAGCTTGCATCTTCCGTTTTTTTTAATAGACATAAAAAGGAAAAAAAGGGAACATATAGGCAAGGAAAAGGACTTATTAAAGATCATTCAAACTGATAGAAACTTTTAATGCCTTGCAATAGTCCATGCAATTTGCCCATTTTAGGAGTTAAAAAGCAAACTGCCTATTCCAAAACCTTAGAATAATGAAGCAGTAATTTCCCCACCCTGTAGTTCTTAATCCATACACTTTTATCTTGTACTCCAACTGCTGCTTGGTTTACTAAGTTAGATTTAAAAGATGACTTTTCCTGTCTGTGCTAGACTCTGAATGGCAATTTCTGTTTGCCTTTGAGGAACCAGATACTGTATCTCAACTAACCTATACAGTATTGCCTCAGGATTTAGATGGCCCTCACCTGTTCCGGACAAACCTTAGCTAAGGACTTAACAAAATTCAGAGATAAAACATCTGTTATTGTTCTCCAGTAAGTAAATGACATCCTTTATGTGCCTCCACCCAGGAGGAATATCAAAAGGCCATTATAGAAGTCCTAAACTTCTTAGCTGATAGGAATTATAAGATCTCAAAAACTAAAGCTTAATTACATCATCAACAGGTTCAATACTACAGGAAATAGCCACCATAGGACAATATTCTGCCCCAGGAATATCAAGAAGGGGCCTTACTTCAAGCTCCTGTCCTCAGCTTACCTATGAAGCAAGATTTAACTTGTTAGTCTCAAAAGGGAAAATAAATCCTGGATAAGCAGCCATAGGCAGCTCAATAACCAATGGCATATCTCAGTGAAGAACTTAGCAAAGTAGCTTCATTCTCTAAAGTAATGGAAAATAAGGTCTCATAATTTTCTGACATCCAACCTGTCCTGATGAGATGGCTAAAATGCTCTAGGCACAAAGTTTGTGTTAAAACCTGTTAGATCCTTCCAGATCTCAGTCAAGGCTCACATTGAAATGTGAATAAAGGAAGCCTAAAGGCTCAGTAGGAGACCAGTCTCAAACCCAAGAAAGAAAGAGTCTTTAAAACTCCAGCAAAGTAAATTTTATGGTACTTCACTAAAGTAATTAACGGCTGTATCATTTTCCAGGACTCTTGTTTTTTTAATTATGTTTTTTTGAGCTCATGATTTTTTGATCAGTTCTAATTTTTATTCAACTAGACTTTTTGAACATCTGTTACATTGCAATGGAGATTCACCCATAAAGTTACAAGGCCTTGATTTTGTGTTATTTGTATGTTGTGCTGTCTAATGTCATGTTTTGTCTGTATCAAAACTGAGCGCTCCTAAAATTAAGATTTAAAAATGGATCCAGATACTTTTAATTCACGTGATTTAAAAAGGTTCAAATTGGGTAAAATAATAAAAGGAAAATGTCTTTGAAAATAGCTTGCAAGTCTCTAGGTGGTCAAGCTAATAAAATATTGATGTTAATAAAGTGTCTAATATCAATTGTTTCTAGGACTTTTCTTCAACAGGGAAGAGACAGCAAATACTCTTCAGGACACTTGTCTGATATCTTGGTTTTTACAGAATAAGTGAATTAGAGTTAACCTATATGGGATTACTCAAATATGTTTGTAGAGACATCTGATTAATTTATAAAGTTAAAATGCTAATTGTTAAATAACATCGAGTACTTTTAACTCCTTAAATTCCATGGGGTATCATACTTAAACATTATTGGTGTTTTCATAGGTTGGTAAATAAAAGGGTTTAAACTTGCTTTGTGTCATCACTAAACTAAAAACAAGGTTACTAAGTTATGTCCTAACAAGTGCAATTCTATATACAAAGGGTCCCAAAAGTTTCAACTGTGTTTCAATTAGAGTACTATAAACAACAGAATATTTAATTTTATTAAAATAGAGTAATTTATCTAAATTCAGAAATTTCATAAGAGTTGTTTCAGAATGTGAACAAAAAGGGGTCAACAAATAGGAAAGAAAAAATAAAAGGTTCTGGGTATGGAAATATATTTAGTAAAAGGGAAAAGGAAATGTTTCTGGGTAAGAAAGTGCTTGTGTGATGAAATACATGAGGGTCTAAGTAAGTGCTAAGAAAGTCTGTGTGTTAGTAAAGGGCAAGTCTAAACAAGTTTGCGTGTAACTAAGTTGGTTGTATGTGTGTGAGACACCTAAAGCTGTTTAAGGTTTTTCCTAAGGTGAAATACTAATGTTCTGATATAAACCAAAGTTTAATCTATATGGTAAAATGACAAGGATTTGAAACACTAATTTACTCTTAACTTTGTGTCTATTAAGTTTTATTCTTTAGAACAATTAGTCTTAAAAATTGGGGTGTATACAATTATGGTTAAACAACTGTTAGAGTATTGTACTATGTTACAGAGTCTAGATTTTTCTTTAAAAACTCAATTTGGTAAGATAAAAGTGTCAAGGTAATTGTGAAATGGTCACTAGTTGTATATTAAATGTGTTCATATTTTTCAGGTACACAGGTTTTTAAAGCAGGGAATTTATAAAGCTGCTAATCTCCAGATTAAACTTGTCTGTAATGGTAATTTTAAACTTATAAAGAGTAAATTTTATTGGGGATTTATTTCTATCATTTAATGTTCTATTATAGGACCTGTTATCAATAGGGTATATGTAAAATTTGTTACTTTTTACACTGAGATAAAGAATTTCAAATGTAAATGTATTTCTAAACATTAGAGTCTGACTTGTTTAAAGGTTAATATTGTGAAACATGAAAACATTTTGCCACTTTATCACACAAAAGGAAAGTTAAAAGCTCTCTCAGGTTTTTTTTAATTCATGTTTTAGATATAATGTTAAATTGTTTTAACTAGTGTTCATATAGACTCAGGAAACAATATATGTAAACTTCTTAAAATGACATTTAAGAAAGAAGCAAAGATCAACATCAGAATTAGAACACTTAAGATCTGTAAAGAGCCACGCCTTACCTGAGATAAGGCTCTGCCTCCCACCTCACTGTGTGTAGGATAGCTCCAAAATAAGCCAGACTTCAGCTTATTTAAAGTTATAGTCAAAAGATTGGTTTTTGTTGTAAAAGTACTCTGATCTCAAATAGGGGAAATAATGTGGTCCTCAGTCAAAACTCAAGATAGCTATTATACAAACAAGATATATTTTTACTCTTGCTAATTTCATTTAGTAAAACTGTTACCTGTTGATGTTTTGCAGAAGTAGCTGCTTCAGGAACACACAACCTAGGTAACTTGTGATAATAAGCCATCACCTATAGAACAGATAGTGGTAACTTCTAGTACTAATACAGACTCCAGTTAGATAAAAGGGTAAATAACTGTAAAGTTATAGACACTGAAGTTGAAGCCCAGTACTCTTACTTTATGACTGGTGAGACTGGCTTGCTGGATAATTAAGATCAAACTTAGAGATTGGAGTTAAATACAGAGGTCAAGAAAAGTCCATATTTGGGTCTTGCCCTCAACGTCAGCCTGAACCCAGGGAATAAGAGAACTTCTCTAAGGAGCGTTGCAACTCTGGGTCACACAACCTCCTGATCAAGGAGATTGTTGAGACTAGAGGATGAAAAATCACCCAGTGCATCTGCTGCAGAGGAGGGTCATGGAAAAGGGGAAACATCCCTTAATGCTTCTAAAGGAAGTCACCTCATCAAGAGACCCTGCCTAACCAAAGTCACTGGTGGAACCAGGAAGCTGCTCTTCAGTTCTGTACGAGTGACCCCTGTGGGAACTCAGCTGACTCTTTAACAAGACAGGAACCAGACAATTTGACCAGCTTGATCTTAGATACCCAGCAAAACAGTTAAAACCAAAATATAGCCATGCTTGGGCATTTAAAGGAAATAATAGTTAAATGTAACTTAAGATGTACACTTGTACTAGCCCACTAGAATAAAGACTGGAAGCTACAAATGAAAGATTCTTCAGCAAATGTGCCTGATAACTATCAAGAGAAACCGCCAGAGTCAGAAGTTTTAGTCAGTTTAAGACCTTCCTAAGCTACACAGGTATGATTATCTAGCCCTAAGTAACAGAAGTATAGAGATCTCTACTAAACACAGGTTATACCAATAAAGGGATATTTTACAAAATCAGGTGACATTAAGTAGCTTAACTATATTTTCTGGGGACATCAATGACATTAAGAATTAAATGTTGTGTTTACATTCCTGATAATCTGGACAATGTTAAAGTCCCCAAATAAAGGCCTTGTCCTCTCCAGCCTTTGCTAGGCCTAGTTATGGGAACAATTTCTCAGTTCTTCCACCTCCTGGTGAGAGATTGACTTCTGTCATTTTCATGATACTCAGTGGCATGTTTCAGATGCTGCAACATTTACTTTGTACTAATCTCATTTCAGTACTCATATCTTTTTGTTCTTCTATCATAGAAGCACCCACCCCCAGATGACTTTACAACCTGCTCTTCCCCAACCAGGCTTCCTCCTGGGACCCCTCGATTGACCGGATTTTTAGAAAAGGAACTCCAAGCTTCTTGCCCCACGCCACCCACTTCCAGCTCGAAGAAGTCAGAGCAGTCATCGACCTCCTTCCCCAGCAGCATGGAGTTCCTAAGATAGAGGGGGGAATGAAGCCAGAATTGGGAACAAGTAGTGTAGAAATAGGGGATCGGGTCAAATCGAGGAAATGGCCATAAAATCATCTGCCTCTGGAAGTTGGAAACTGCCCCTGGAAGAATGGAATGTCAAGGCTCTCCGGAGCCCATTGATTACCAAATTTACCTGCCTTTATCAAGAACTGCAAGCAAGAAGCTGCTAATTAATGCCCCCTGGGCCCTTGCCTGCCTGAATCACCTTGTCCCTCCCCCTGCCCATGGCTTCTCACTTAATGCAAAACCAAGCCTAGTCATGTAGGCAGGAAGGAGAGAGAAGCGGGGGAGAGAACTGGAGAACAAAAGAGAATTTAACCTATAAAAGATGTAGGGTGCGCTCACTTCTTGGGACTTTTGAACATCAGCCATGGCCCCCTTCTCCCTGCCAGGAGAAGTCTGTATTATTAGCTTTAAATGAAACCTGCTTAATATGCTTGCCTTGGCGTGCTTCTCTGGTGTTCAATCTTCAACATTAGAAGGAGCAGAACTCGTCACCGGTAAATGGCGGTATCACAACCAACCCTGCAACTTGTTAATAACCATTAACAATTTTATCTATTTAAATGGTATGCTTATTAAGTGCCAAAGAGTATCAGTCACCTTTATTGATCTCTAACTTGGTTTACTTTTAAACTCATTTTCTGAACAAGCTAATGGAAATGAGGTGTCACAGGTGGATTTCACATCATAAAAACTAACACAGTGTTGGCCAGCTACTTAATAGTGGCCTTATGACATTTCTTAGTTGAACAAATGTGTTGTTTCTTGACTCCATTTTGGGAACTAATTCTGACTGTAGTCTTATTCAGATCTAAAATGAATCCCCTTAGCAAATCCCTATACCTTTATCATAATCAGATGTAGTCTGAAAACCCTGTTAATTTGTTTTTAGTAACATAAAATTCTACTCTTGAAATCCAGTCACACCCTAGTGTAGAGGTTAAGAGCACTGTTTTAGATTCAAAGACTGTCATTTACAAGAAGTATGGTCTTGGGCAAATCATTAAACTTCTCTGCCCACTGTTTTTGAATCTTTAGGAAGGGATAATAGTAATACCCCCTTTGTACAATGATAATAGGGAGTAAGTGAAAGAAAAATTACATCAATCACTTATAAAAGTGACAGCTTCGCATATGGTTACATGTCAGTTATTATTCATGCCTAGAGTGAGACCCCCACATTTTGAGTCTCCTTAAGCATCCTAGCCAGGTTTGGCAATTACTGAACAGCAGTGAAATAAATTGAGGCAGGGATGATTTTGGGAGGGTAGCCATTATTCTGCCTGATAATCAGTTTTGTGGTTTTTAAACTCTACATGGATTTGAAATTAAAATCTGCTGAATATAAGCATGGGGATTTCTTTTTTATTATCCTCTGGGCAAAATTTCAATACCTTATGAACCGCTTCCACAAAAAAAATAAATAAATAAACTTTCATCATAATGCTCTGACTTCTCTGACTTTCCTTAACACAGACATACATATATGGTTCACTATTATATTCTAGAACCAAGAATGATACCTGGCATATATTTTCTACCCAATATATTTGTTTAATAAGTGGATTTCTGAGAAGGAAACTGTCCTGAGTGGCTGCTAAGAATGTTTATGGAGCTGTAGACCCTCCTTTTCAAATTTTTTAGTTACATAGCTGTGGAGACTAAGACATTATAAACATCCTTTAATGGACTGAATATATTTTGCATGTTGCTGATGGCTACCTTGAGAATTTTTTCCTTAGATGTACTTCTCTATCAGTCCCATGATCATTATTTGGAGTCTAGTTGTCCTTCAATCCCCCAAAACATTTTTTTATAATTTGTTAGAGGTTTCATATGTAGAATTGATCTAAGCACTTTGAAATTCCACCTCCACTGGTAGGTGTCCAATAAGAACACTGGGAATTCAGGGTTTCTATATTCTCATTTCTTGTGACAGTTTCCTGGGATTCAGTATATTTTTATTTTCTCCTCAGTTAGTACCACTTGAACTTTCCTATCATGATTCCTCTTTCATTTTTCTATCTGCCAAATGAGTGTTTTCTCAGACACCACCATTTCTGTTTTCTGATTATGTTCCACCTACCAAACCGGTATTGTCTCCTCCTTGTACAGCTGAAAACTTTCTAATAATAATTATATTAGCTCTCAAGACATTAATTTCAATCAATTCTTGATCTCTTTATTAGCATTAAGTGAGATCGATGGTAAAAGTAGGTTGTGATATGATATGATATATATATATATCAATTTACTTTTGTGTTACCTTATGAATGGAATTATTGAAAGTTAATAAATTTCTTTCAAAATGCTAAGGATTTAATAAGTAATCAATGCTATAAAATAATCTTGATATTTTTTAGTCAAACTGCATATCTAAAAATTATTAAAGCATGCTAAACTGTGCTTTTCAAACTTTAATTTACACATGAATTACTGGAGTTTCTCATGAATTAATTTGGATTATACCCAAATTCTCCATTTCTGCAAAGCCCTAAGTGATATTTATAATGATGATCAGATAACTTTTTCACATAGTAAAGTTTTAAAGTATAGACACATAGACAAATAGATGCCATGTGGGCACAATATAATATAAAAGGTTATTGTTACACTTTAATCAGAAAATTAAATTATATACATCCTTAAATGAAATATGTTTAAAAAATATAAATTTCATAACTTTCTTTCTCAAAACAATGGCAAAAAGAGAATAAGACAATAAATTGATTAAGAAACACTTAAAAGGGCGTAGTTGTCCACTTTTGCTACATATTTAAGAATTAATCACTGGGAGAACATTAACAAAAAATGATGTCAGTCCATTCATGATATTCTGGTTGTGTTGATCTGGAGTCCCAATAAAGTTCTCTGATAGGTAATATAGGAAATTTAAACAGGTAAAATATTAATTAGGGCAGAGATATAGTCACAACCACACCTTAAATGAATACTTTGTTTGAAATAGGTAAAATAAATAAGAAAAGACTTGAAAGGAGACTCCTGAAAGTCTTATTACCAGTCAAAAAGAAATAATTATGGGGCAGACAAATGAGTATGATCATTTTTGGATTCCTACACTAAATAATTCTTAATAATAATTGGGAGAAAAATAAACCTGAATGTTGACAAATCCAACACTTTGTTTTGTGGATATTTAATGTTTTGTAATACCTGCTTTCCTAATATTTATTCATTTCTGTAATACAAAGGAAGGAAAGGGTTCAAATTGGTTAAGGTGATTTTCTATAATCAAAAAGAATTTAAATGTAATAGATTTGAAAACCTGTGCTTTGTAACATTTCAATGACAGAATAATAGGCTGGATTCATATTGCATTATTTTATTGGAGTACCACATTAATCCCTTGAAGTAATTAACTGGAAATTTTTGAGGAAGCAAAAAGTTTGTTGTAGGAAGGAAGACACTGACTTAGGGAATAATGTCATCTGAACCAGTGCTTCTCAGTATTCATGTGCATCTGAATCATTTGAGGATTTTGTTATGTTAATTCTGATTCAGTAAGTCTAGGGAGGGGCCTAAAATTCTGCATTTCTAACAATGCCCCTAGTAATCCCCTTTGTGCTGGTCCACAGACCATGCTTTGTGTAGCAAAGATCCAGAATGGTGGTTCTCGAATTTCAGTTATTTTTTCTTAAGCATTTAAGTTGTTTTCTTTTTATTTTATAAATAATGCTGACAATAACATCCTTTAACAATAATCTTTGTTTGCAAGTCTGAATATTTCTTTAAAAGGCTATGTAAATTTCAAGGATTTTTATATATATTGCAAAATTACTCAGAAAATATTATACTAACTTATACTCTCCCTACTATGTTTTAATCTAACCCATTTTCACTCATTTAAATCACTGTTACCCAGCAATAATAAAAATGGGGTAAATAATAATTTATACTGGAAAGAGACTTAGTACATTTTCTTGAGAGCAATGTCTCAATATATATGAAAATTCTTGAGACTTATTCATGCATCTGGGAAGTTCTCACTTGGAATTTCTTGTGATTGCCATCCGGTGAGTGCTAAGACTGAATTTAATGTGACTACTTTGTTCACATGTTTAGAACTTTAGGTGGGATAGCTAGAATTTCTGGGGGCTATTTGAGTATTTCTCTATCTTAGATATTTTCTTCCATGTGCCTGGATTGGGATTCCTAACAGTACTGTGGTCTCAATGCAGTTGGAGTTTTTATAGTAAAGATTTAAAATTTCCCCAAAAAGCCCAGGTGTTCAAGTCTTGGTTTCCAATGCAGCGTTTTTTAGAGGTGGGTCTTTTGGAAAGTGATTCATTCTTTAGGGTTCTGACATCATCAATGAATTCATTCATTGACAGCTGAATGGATTACTACACAGTGGTAGAAACTGTAGGCAGGTGGGACATGGTTGAAAAACAGATCACAGGCTCAGGAGGGTTATCTTTGGGGACTCTACCTTGTCCTGGGCCTCTTCCCCCAATCCCTGCTTTCTGGCTACCATGAGCTGAGAAGATTTCCTCTGCCATACCCTTCCACCATGATTTTCTGCTTTGCCTGAAGCCAAAAGCAGTGGAGCTGAATCCTCTGAATCCATGAACCAAAAGAATTCTTTCTCATTGGGTTCCAGCTACAAAAGCTAACTTCTTACATGGCTGCTAGGTTCCACCAAAGTAAGTCTTCTAAGACACCTTAGAAGCTGCAAGGCTACTTATTACTTAGTATTGAAAGTCATTCAGTGGCATTTCAACTGTATACTATTGGTCAAAAGCAAGTCATAAAGATACTGAGATTCAAGGGGAAGAAATTACACAGAGGCACAAGTACTGGGAGATGTATGGAGGTGGTGTATGTGTGCATTTGTTTGAATTGGCATTTATTTCAGGAAATTTTTAACTGTTCACTGGCTATTTGTAAATCATGAAATTAGTTCTCAAGTTGCTATGAATACTTCTAATTTACTGCAGGAAAATCCTGAAGGAGGGAGACTCAGTATTTAAAATTGGCAATCATCAATTCTTCTAAGGAGATGATGTTCTTCAGTTACTACAGCATCCCAGATCTTAACTTCATGCATAATTCCTAGGTCCTCGAGTATTTCAGAATGTACACAAAAGACTTCAAACTTTTAAAGTTTATCCAGTTTAAGGTAGGCAGTTTTGTGGGTGTCTTTGTGTTTGAAGTTCTTCATCAAGTAAATGAATAATATGGCTTCATTTACCAGTGCTTATGTGTAAATATTAGCTTGATATGCTCAAGTACAAAGACACCACTCTTTGTTCTCTCTCTAAAATACCCCTGGGAATCATATTTTGGCTGCAGATACAGAAAGATACCTGCCACCAGTATTTTCATTGTCTTCATTTCACACTCTGCTTATAATAAAGGAGATGAGAGGAATGAATAGGTATGTGAATTTTAAATCTTTCTGGTTCCACAACTTTTCCACTATTGCTTTATTCTTTTATACTTTCTGAGACACTTTTAAGTATATTATTTTATGTGATCACCAAAATCACCTGGTGAAGTACTTAGTGACTGGGAAGTTACTGAGGAAGCAAAGAAGTTAAATCTGGTGGAGAGAGTATAACACTAAATTAGGAAACAAACCCCTGAATTCTGGCCCTTGTTTTTACCACTGATTAACTTGTGACCTGAGATGAGTTAGTTTCTCAACTTGAATTTATCATAATTTTCTTTTTATGTAAAAGAAGATGATTGTACTGTATGACTTTTGGTTCCTTTCTTCTCTAAAGTCTGCTGTGATTTTTCCATAATTTATAATCATGACCATAAACAGATATATCACCTGGATTAAAGCCCAAACCTTCCACCTTTTTCTGTTTAGCAATAATAATAAAATGGTATTATCTGGTGACAATTTCCAAAGCCAGTCATTTACAGCACAGTGATGCATCTCTGACCTGTTTCAGTGACAGTTTTTGAACAAGTTTGTTACTGTACTAAGCAGTGATGATGCAAAAACAAAAAAATAAGTAACTTAAGTAACTGTGCTTAAAAACAGAAAAATAAAGAAAATTATTATTATACATATAAGTAATAAACCAAGTGATAAGTGTTATTGAGATCTATACATTGCAGCTCAGAAGAGGGATATTTAACCCATCAGGGAAGAGGAATCAAGTTCCAGGAAAGATTTTTAGAGAAGATAATGTACAGGCTGAGTCTTGAATAAAAGAAGTCTACAAAATGAAGAAGGAATAAAAGGATGATCCAAGTGGAAGCACCAGCTTGTGTAAAAACACATGACAGGAACTATAAATAATACAGGATGGTTAAGTCTTTGTTTCTCTATTATTCAACCAAGACATTAAACCCAAGGCCCTAGAAGCCCATTGGAATGCATTCTTGATGTTTCCTTCGGCTGGCAGAGTAACCCATATTTATTTCTTTTTTTTGAAAAACTAAAAAATTATACCATCATTTTCCTACCTCATAGCCTCTTTCTCTATAATTACTTGGAAAGTGGGCATATGTAAAAGGCATAGAGAGATTCCTGTAAAGAAATAAGAGCCACTGAAATATTTTCCTGCTCTAACATAAAAGGGAGCCTCATAGTCACATGTTTGAGGTTAGTCAAAGAGAACAGGATTTTAGTGTCAGAAGACATCAGAGAACTTGGGGATGTCTGGGGTTAGTGAAGGAATAGGTGTTTAGTGCACAGAGTGTCACAGAAGTACAGGAGAAATTCAGGATTTATTCAGGTGCTACAATGTCTTAAGGCAGAGACTAAACATTCTCGCAAATCCTACTTTTCTAGAGACACAGGAGAGTACATTAGTCTGTCAATTCCATTTTACTTTATCTGCCTTATAGAAGTCTTCTCATTTGGACCACAACCTCAAACAAAACTGTTCTTTATGGAGTATGAAAATGAAATATTCTTGCAAGGACCCTAATAATGTGATGGTACCTGCAGTATCAACATTTTATGTAACATTTTGCAGGATAAGTCATGTCTGGGAAGATATACATTGTACTGGTTATGGTTACAGTCCCCTGTGTATGTTACTTTGCTTTCAGACCACTGTGTACAGTGTGAAGAAGAGGCCTGATTTCTCTACTTCAGTCCAATGGGAGGTGGTCACTGAGTGTGATGGGAAAAAGGAGGTTAATGTCTTTGAAGCAGTCATGCTTTGCACTGGCCATCACACTAATGCTCACTTACCCCTGGAAAGCTCTGCAGGTGAGTGAAATTCCAGAAAGGAGGTTGACCCTCAAGCCATGCCTTTGACACTGAGGAATAGAAGGTTGTGGTCTGAGTGATTTTTACTTTGGGGTGAAATAAAGCTTACCCTGATTGTGCATGTTCCCTTGAAAGTGGGATAATTTGTTTTATTGCCATTTGGGCAATGGTAATTTTTAGAGTTTAGAGGTCTGTGAACAATCATGCCACCATGTAATGCCATTTCAGTCAAGGCTGGAAAGCATGAAGAATGATGATCCCATAAGATTATAATGTGGACTGAAAAATTCCCATTGGCTGAGTAGTATCATAGCCATTATAATATCATGGTGATATTGATGTATAAACCCATCTGCACTGAAGTTGTATAAAATTATAGCTTACACAATTATGTATGTGGTACAT
>NW_027632668.1:0-31015 GCF_902686455.1 Sciurus vulgaris | reverse complement strand
AAAATGGATCAAGGATCTAGGAATTAGGCTTAAGACCCTTCACCAAATAGAAAAGTAGGCCCGAATCTCCATCACATTGCCTTAGGACCAGACTTCCTTAACAAGACCCCCATAGTGCAAGAAATAAGTACAAGAATCAATTAATGGAATAGACTCAATCTAAAAAACTTTTTCTCAGCAAAGGAAGCAATCAATTATGTGGTAAGAGAGACTACAGAGTGGGAGAAAATCTTTTCCACACATACTTCAGAGTACTAATCTCCAAAGTTTATAAAGGACTTAAAAAATTTTACACCCAAACTACAAAGAACCAATCAATAATTGGGCTAAGGAACTGGGCAGACATTCCACAGAAGATATACAGGCGATCAAAAAATATATGAAAAAGTGCTCATCATCCCAAGTAATTAGAGAAATGCAAATAAAAGCCACCCTAATTTTATCTATCTCCAATTAGAATTGCTATTATCAAGAACACAATCAATAATAAGTGTTGGCATGGATGTGGGGGAAAAGGCACATTCAAACATTGCTGGTGGAGTGGCAAATTGGTGCAACTACTCTGGAAAGCAGAATAGAGGTTCCTCAGAAAACTTGGAATAGACCCACCATTTGACCCAGCTATCCCACTCCTTGCTTTACACCCAAAGGACTTAAAATCAGCATACTACAGTGATGTAGCCACATCAATGTTCATAGTTGCTCAATTCACAAAAGCTACATTGTGGAACCAGCCAAGATGCCCTCAATTATTCAATGAATAAAGAAACTGCAGTATATATACACAATGGAATATTACTCAGCCAGAGAAAAGAATACAACTATGGCATTTGTTGGTAAATGGATGAGGTTGGAAAAGATCATGCTAAGTGAGATAGGTCAATTCCAAAAACCCAAAGGTCAAATGTTTTCTCTGATAAGTGGATGATGATATATAAAAAGGGGGGGATTGGTGGGAGGAAGAGAAGAATGAAGGAACTTTGGATGGTGTAGAGAAAAATGGGGTGGGAGGTGATGGGAGACAGAAAGATAGTAGAATGAAACAGTATCACCCTATGTATATTTATGATTACATGAATGGTGTGAATCTATGTTGTGTACAACCATAGAAATGAAAAGTTGTACGCCATTTGTGCACATGAATCAAAATGCAGTCTGTAAAAATAAAAAAAAAGTTAAAAAAGAACATACTTAAACATTACCTGTGGTTTATCTGAAATTCAAATTTAATGGGGTGTTGTCTGTATTTGATTTGGCAAACCTAGTGCTGGGTCAACAGCTATTTACCAACTAGAAGAGAAGCATTTCAATATTTTAGCAGCACATACAACCATCCTATGGGTCACCCTGTCTCCATTCTGGTCTACTTTGCCTAGAAGGATTAGTTATTTATAAGTTGAAGCTCTCCAGCAGAATGGGACCTTGTGTGACTCTTTCATCTTAGTACCTCTAGTAGCAAATATTTTAAAGCTAGAAATTTGGAATTTTATTACACAAAGGACCACAGGGAAAGGCAAACGGACTGAGGTCATCAGTAAATTGATCTCAGGATCAGAACCAGCCCCCTGGTGATCATGGCTGGCTGTTCCTCCACATGTGGACCTCTCTCTTAAGGCTGAAGCTTCAAAAAACTCTCATTTCTCTAGAGATGGAGGCTTCACAAGGAGAGAACTCTGGAAAAGTGGTTCCAACCCCCTTTTCTGTGAGACATTGCTTCAGGGAAATGAACGGTGGTCTCTATTATCCCTCACTGCCAGAACGCTGAGGCTAATGAGTCTTTCAGGGATGTTGAATGGGGTGATTGCAGAAGCAGAATCCAGATGTGGTACAACACCTCCATCTATCGGCCAAAAGAGTTGCAGCATCCTGGGCGCCCGTCATCCTCCTTGGCTTCCCCAGGTCCAGGAAAGGATTAGCTTGTGAGGGATTTTGCTTTTACACACTCACACACTCTGGCTTGCTCTATTCTTGGAAGCAGGTGCTTCTTGTTCAGTCCTTTCCTAATGCCAAGCACGCAATCTTCACCCACACATCACACCTTCCCTCAGTGGCTGCACCCCACCCTCCTTCACACACACTCTCCCCCACATGTGATGGCTGTGTCTAGGCTGGGTACTGAGAGCAAAGGCCTTGATCCCACCTACACCCTTCACCATCCCTCAAGGAGAAGGCCTGGGAACAAATGGAAGCCATGCAGAGCCCCATCCACATGGCTTCATTCAAACTAGTGAAACCACACATGAGGATGTTTCAGGGCTTAGCTGGATTTGCAACTAACAGAGGAAGGATGATGTACATTCATTGTGGGGGAGTTTGTAATATGTAACAATAGAGAAGAATATTCTTTTTTTCCTAAAGTTTTTTTTTTTTTTTTAGTTGTCAAGGTACCTTTATTTGTTTACTTATCTGCAATGCTGAGAATTGAACCCAGTGCACCACACATGCTAGGCAAGAGCTCCACTGTGCTACAACCCCAGCCCTGATCATGGTTTTGGAGACTTGCTGAAAGTGAAAAATACCTCATAACTAAGTAATCTGGTAGGATGTGCATCATCCAGGCCTCCTGCTGCAGGAAGATGGCCACCAGTCAGGGGAGCAACCAAAGGCCTCCTACATAAGCCATCTTGGATCACCTTCCTGGTGAGAAGGGCTTTGTGACAAGAGTTCCCCGTTTCTCTTGTTGAGCTGACTTTCCAAATAAAGTTACCTTCCTTGACTCAACACCTTGCCTCTTAATTTAATTGCTCAATCACGGGACAGAAAGCCAGACAGTAATTTCAGCAGCAACACGAGGTGCATTGATTTTTTTTTTGTTTTGCATTTTTTTTTATTGTAAACAAATGGGATACATGTTGTTTCTGTTTGTACATGGCGTAAAGGCATACCATTTGTGTAATCATAAATTTACATAGAGTAATGTTGTTTGATTCATTCTGTTATTTTTTCCCTTCCCCCCACCCCTCCCACCCCTCTTTACCCTCTATACAGTACTTCCTTCCTCCATACTTGCCCCCCTCCCTAACCCTAACTCTAACCCTAACACTAACCCTTCCCTCCCCCCCATTATGTGTCATCCTCCACTTATTAGCGATATCATTCGTCCATTGGCTTTTTTGAGATTGGCTTATCTCACTTAGCATGATATTCTCCAATTTCATCCATTTGCCTGCAAATGCCATAATTTTATCATTCTTTATGGCTGAGTAATATTCCATTGTATATATATACCACAGCTTCTTTATCCACTCATCAATTGAAGGGCATCTAGGTTGGTTCCACAGTCTGGCTATTGTGAATTGAGCAGCTATGAACATTGATGTGGCTGTATCTCTGTAGTATGCTGATTTTAAGTCCTTTGGGTATAGGCCAAGGAGTGGGATAGCTGGGTCAAATGGAGGGTCCATTCCAAGTTTTCTAAGGAATCTCCACACTGCTTTCCAGAGTGGCTGCACTAATTTGCAGCCCCACCAGCAATGTATAAGTGTACCTTTCTCCTCACATCCTCGCCAACACCTGTTGTTGCTTGTGTTCTTGATAATTGCCATTCTAATTGGGGAGAAATGGAATTTTGGGTGGTTTCGACTTGCATTTTTCTTATTACTAGAGATGTTGAACATTTTTCCATATGTTTGTTGATTGCTTGTAGATCTTATTCTGTGAAGTGTCTATTCATTTCCTTAGCCCATTTGTCGACTGGATTATTTGTATTCTTGGTGTAAAGTTTTTGAGTTCTTTATAGATTCTGGAGATTAGTGCTCTATCTGAAGTATGATTGGCAAAGATTTTCTCCCACTTTGTAGTCTCTTTCTTCACATTGCTGATAGTTTCCTTTGCTGAGAGAAAGCTTTTTAGTTTGAATCTATCCCAGTTATCGATTCTTGCTTTTATTTCTTGTGCTAAGGGAGTCCTCTTGAGGAAGTCTGGTCCTAAGCCGACATGTTGAAGATATGGACCTACTTTTTCTTCTATAATCTGCAGGGTCTCCTGTCTGATTCTGAGGTCCTTAATCCATTTTGAGTTTAGTTTTGTGCATGGTGAGAGATATGGGTTTATTTTCATTCTGTTGCATATGGATTTCCAATTCTCCCAGCACCATTTGTTGAACAGGCTGTCTTTTCTCCATTGCATATTTTTGGCCCCTTTGTCTAGTATGAGAAAATTGTATTTATTTGGGTTTGTGTCCATGTCCTCTATTCTGTACCATTGATCTACCTTTCTATTTTGGTACCAATACCATGTCATTTTTGTTACTATTGCTTTGTAATAGAGTTGAAGATCTGGTATTGCAATACCCCCTGTTTCACTCTTCCTGCTAAGGATTGCTTTAGCTATTCTGGGTTTCTTATTCTTCCAGATGAATTTCATAATTGCTTGCTCTATTTCTGTAAGGTACGTCATTGGGATTTTAATTGGAATTGCATTGAATCTGTATAGCACTTTAGGTAGTATGGCCATTTTGACAATATTAATTCTTCCTATCCAAGAACATGGGAGATCTTTCCATCTTCTAAGGTTTTCTTCAATTTCTTTCTTTAGTGTTCTCTAGTTCTCATTGTAGAGGTCTTTCACCTCTTTTGTGAGATTGATTCCAAAGTATTTTATTTTTTTCATGGCTACTGTGAATGGGGTAGTTTTCCTAATTATTCTTTCCAATGATTCATCACTTATGTATAAAAATGCATTAGATTTATATGCATTGATCTTATAACCCGCTGCTTCACTGAATTCACTCATGAGTTCTAAAAGTTTTCTGGTGGAATTTCCTGGTTCCTCTAAATATATAATCATATCATCAGCAAATAGGGATAGTTTGAGTTCTTCTTTTCCTATTCGTATCCCTTTAATTTCTTTGGTCTAATTGCTCTGGCTAGAGTTTCAAGGACGATATTGAATAGAAGTGGTGAAAGAGGGCATTCCAGCCTTGTTCCAGTTTTTAGGGGGAATGATTTCAGTTTTTCACCATTTAGAATGATATTAGCCATGGGCTTAGCATAGATGGCCTTTAAATGTTAAGGATTATTCCCACTACCCCTATTTTTTCTAGTGTTTTGAGCATGAAATGGTGCTGTATTTTATCAAATGCTTTTTCTGCATCTATTGAAATAATCATGTGATTCTTGACTTTAAGTCTATTGATATGGTGAATTACATTTATTGATTTCCTGATGTTGAACCGACCTTGCATCCCTGAGATGAAACCCACTTGATCATGGTGCTCTATCTTTTTAATATATTTTTGTATGCGATTTGCTAAAATTTTGTTGAGAATTTTTGTGTCAATGTTCATTAAGGATATTGGTCTGAAATTTTCTTTCCTCGGTGTGTCTCTGTCTGGTTTAGGTATCAGTGTGATATTTGCTTCATAGAATGAGTTTGGAAGGGTTCCCTCCTCTTCTATTTTATGGAATACTTTGAGAAGTATTGGAATGAGCTCTTCTTTAAAGGTTTTGTAGAACTCGCCTGAGAACCCATCTGGTCCTGGACTTTTCTTTGTTGGTAGGCTCTTGATGACTTCTTCTATTTCAGTACTTGAATATGGTCTATTTAAATTGTGTATGTCCTCCTTGTTCAGTTTAGGCAATTCATATGTCTCTAGAAACCTGTTGATGTCTTTGAAATTTTCTAGTTTTTTGGAGTATAGATTTTCAAAACAGTTTCTAATTATGTTTTGTATTTCACTCGTGTCTGTTGTGATATTTCCTTGTTCATTTTGAATTTTAGTGATTTGAATATTCTCTCATCTTCTCTTTGTTAGTGTGGCTAAAGATTTATCAATTTTGTTTATTTTTTCAAAGAACCAACTATTTATTTTGTCAATTTTTTGTATTGTTTCTTTTGTCTCAATTTCATTGATTTCAGCTCTGAGTTTAACTATTTCCTGTCTTCTCCTACTTTTGGTGCTGGTCTGTTCTTCTTTTTCTAGGGCTTTGAGCTGTAGTGTTAGTTCGTTTATTTGTTGAGTTTTACTTCTTTTATTAAATGCACTCCATGAAATAAATTTCCCTCTAAGTACTGCTTTCATAGTGTCCCAGAGATTTTGATATGATGTTTCTTTGTTCTCATTTACCTCTACAAATTTTTAAATTTCCTTCCTAATATCTTCTGTTATCCATTCATCATATAATAGCATATTGTTTAATCTCCAGGTGTTGGAGTTGTTTCTGTTTTTTACTCCTTCATTTATTTCTAACTTCAATCCATTATGATCTGATAAAATACAAGGTAGTGTCTCTATCTTCTTGTATTTGCTAACATTAGCTTTGTGGCATAATATATGGTCTATTTTAGAGAAGGATCCATGTGCTGCTGAGAAGAAAGTGTATTCGCTCTTGGTTGGGTGTTATACTCTATAAATGTCTGTTAAGTCTAAGTTATTGATTGTGTTATTGAGATCTATGTTTTCTTTGTTCAATTTTTGTTTGGAAAATCTGTCCAGTGGTGAGAGAGGCATGTTAAAATCACCTAGTATTATTGTGTTATGGTCTATTTGGTTTCTGAAATTGAGAAGGATTTGTTTGACATACATGGATGAGCCACTGTTTCGGGCATAGATGTTTATGATTGTTATATCTTCCTGATTTATTCTTCCCTTAAGCAGTATGAAATGTCCTTCATAATCCCTTCTGACTAACTTTGGCTTGAAGTCCGCATTATCTGAATTGAGGATGGATACTCCAGCTTTTTTGCTGAGTCCATGTGCATGGTATGTTTTTCCCCATCTTTCACCTTTAGTCTATGGGTATCTTTTTCTAGGAGGTGGGTCTCTTGCAGGCAACATATTGTTGGATCTTTCTTTTTAATCCAATCTGCCAGTCTATGTCTCTTGATTGATGAATTTAGGCCATTAACATTCAGGGTTATTATTGAGATATGATTTGTATTCCCGGTCATTGGTTCATTTAATTAATTAATTTATTTATTTATTTATTCGACACGACCTGGTTCCTCCCTTATTTGACGATTCCTTTAGGATGATTCCTCCCTTTGCTCATTTTCTTCTTTGTTTTTCATCTCTTCCTCATGGAATATTTTCCTGAGAATATTCTGTGATGCTGGCTTTCTTTTTGTAAATTGTTTTAGCTTTTGTTCATCATGGAAGGATTTTATTTCATTGTCAAATTTGAAGGTAAGTTTTGCTGGGTATAAGATTCTTGGTTGGCATCCATTTTCTTTCAGAGCTTGAAAAATGGTGTTGCAGGCCCTTCTAGCTTTTAGGATCTGGATTGAAAAGTCTGCTGATATCCATATTGTTTTCCCCCTGAATATAATTTGGTTCTTTTCTCTCACAGTCTTTAAAATTCTGTTTTTATTTTGTATGTTACGTATTTTCATTATAATGTGCCTTGGTGTGGGTATGTTGTAATTTTGTGTATTTGGAGTCCTATAAGCCTCTTGAACTTGATTTTCCATTTCATTCTTCAGATTTGGGAAATTTTCTGATACTATTTCATTGAATAGATTGTTCATTCCTTTGGTTTGTTTCTCTAAGCCTTCCTCAATCCCAATAATTCTTAAATTTGGCCTTTTCATGATATCCCATAGTTCTTGTAGATTCTGTTCATGATTTCTTACCATCTTCTCTGTTTGTTCAACTTTGTTTTCAAGGTTAAATATTTGTCTTCAGTGTCTGAGGTTCTGTCTTCCAGGTGTTCTATGTTATTGGATATGCTTTCTATGGAGTTCTTAATGTGGTTTATTATTTCCTTCATTTCAAGGATTTCTGTTTGTTTTGTTTTTCAATATCTCTAACTCTGTATTGAAATGATCTTTTGCTTTCTGTATTTGCTCTTTTAACTGTTGATTGGTGCGATCATTCAATGCCTGCATTTGCTCTTTCATCTCATCACTCAGTGCCTGCATTTGCTCTTTCATCTCATTTGCTTCTCTGATAATTTTAATTATGTACATTCTGGACTCTTTTTCTGTCATTTCTTCTGCCATGCTGTCATTGGATTTTATTATGTAACATCTAGATTTGTTTGGGGCATTTTTGTCCCTTGTTTTCTCATATTGTTCAGATATCAGTGGACCGCTGAGAATTTGCAGATTTCCTCTATTGTCTCATAATGTCCCTGAAGATTTCTAGTATATTTCCTCTTAGCCTTCAGTGGGCTGAAGTCTTGGAGGAAGTTGATAGTGCAGTGCTCCACAAGGAAGCTGCCTCTCTAGGGGTGGTGGCCTCAGGTGCAGTATATTCCCTGCTAGTGGGAAGAGGTGCCTCCACTTGTTGACCAATGGTCATCCAAAGGGGAACTAGGCTGTGGGCTGAGGCAAGGCCTGTTTCGGCCTGTGTCTCTGGTTTTACCGTCCTTGTGGGAAAACCTCACCCAGCAGGGAAGACTCACTCGGTGGGGAGGTCTCACTGGTCAGTTCCCCTCCTAGAGGTTCCCCTCAATCCACAACTACCACCTGGGCTGGGCTGCCTTCCTCTGCAATGTTCCCAGGGGCCTGGACCTACCTCCTGGGTCTGGGAGCCTCACCCTTCGCAGACGAGTCTCCTTAGGCTGCCTCTCCCCAGAGAATCTGCCCATAATCCTGGAACCTTTGTTCCACCCGTCAGCTTTCTCTGTGCGGTCTTCCACCAAGAAGCCTCCTAGGTCCTGGGACCCTGCTCTGTACCTAATTGCCTGGCTATGCAGCCCCTCCTCTGAGCAGCCACCTGGAGCCCCATACAATCATTCCGAGTCCCATCAACCTGCCACATGCCTCTTCCTCTGGACAGCCACCTGGTGTTCCTGTGCGGTCACTAGGAGTCCAAGCAACTCACTGCATGCCTCCTCCTCCCACCAACTACCCGTAACCATGGGCAGTCACTTCGAGTCCAAGTGACCCGCCCCATTCCTCCCCCTCTGGGCAGCCCCCCTGTTGTTCAGGAGTGGTCGTTTTGAGTCCAAACAACTCACCACTCACCTCCTCCTCTGAGCAGCCACCTGGAGCTCTGATGCAGTCACTGCAAGTCCAAGTGACCCACCACACTCCTCCTCCTCCTCCTCAGGGCAGGCCGTGGCATTCAGGAGTGGTCACTTTGAGTCCAAACAGCTCTCCTCGCCGCTCCTCCTCTGGGCAGCCATCTGGAGCCCTAGTGGTTGCTCCGAGTCCAAGCGCTGTGCTGAGGAGCCTCCTCTACGATGCTCCCAGCTGTCCAAGTTCACTGCTCCAGTGAGGAGAGGGGTGTCTCACTGGGCAGCTCTACTTCACAAAGTTCCCTGTGTTCTGGGACTACTGCCCCATCCAGGATGCTTCCCCAACTGGAGAGACTCACCCGGCTGCTTTGAGTTGGTCCCAAGTCTCTCAATACCTCCTCTTTTGAATCCTGAGTCCTGGAGCAACATGAAATGCAGCCACCCTCTAGTCAACCATCTTGAAAACCTCGGTATTATTTTTTCTGTTCATATGTTTGAGCTTTGTTCTGAGAGGCAGATATGTTGAAGTAACTTGATCCTGATGACTTGGCATTTTAAGATTTAGATTTTACATTAGTTTTTCTATGACCACTGTGACAAATTATAGCAAATTTAGTGGCTTAAAACAACACAAACTATCTTACATTTCTTTGGATCCTATCTCCAAAATGGGTTTCTATCAGTTAATATTAAATTTTCTCTCTCCTGCAGGCTCTAGGAGAGAATCCATTTCCTTCATTTCTAGCTCCCAGGGACTACCTACATGGCTTGGTTCATTATCCTCTTTTTCCAACTTCAAAACCAGCACATGGGTCAAGATCTTTTCATATGACATCACTCAGAGCTTCTTCCATTTATAGTTGTTTCCAACTGAATAATCCAAGGCAAACTCCCCATTTCAAGCTAACCTTAATTCCATCTATAATCTTAGTTACACTTTGACATATAAGCTAACCTAATCATCGATTTTGGGAATGAACACAAAGATATCTATGGAGGGTCATTTTTATGCCTACCATCAGCATTCAATCTTGAGAGAAATGTCCCCTACTACTAATGGAAAACGCTTCTGTTCTGTACTCCATGTTCTCAACTTAGGCAGTTCAGTAGGCTGGAAATTCATAACTCAGAAATTTAGTCATAACTCAGAAATATTCTCAAGGTAGTAAGCTGAGGCAATCAATTAAAGGGTCCACCTCATTTGTTTCCATATTTCAGAGGTCATCATTCTTTATTGCTTGGTATTTAATATGTATGATAGTTTGAATGTATCTCCCAAAAAGTATGTTACAAAATTAAATTCCATTATAGTAAAATCAAAAGACATTTAGGCCATGAAGATTCTGCCTCATTACTAGATCAAAACTGTTACTATGAGAATGGGTTTATTATCGTAGGAGTGAATTCCTTATAAAAGATTGAGTTTGACCCTCCACATGGGATGACATAGTACAAAGGCCCTAGTCAGATACTAGCCCCTTGTTCTTGACTTCCCAGTCTCCAGAACTGTAATAAATAAATGTTTTATATGTGTATGTGTACATATACATATATGGTGTATGTGTGTGTATACCTGGGATTGAATCTAAAGGTACTTAACCAGAACCTTGTAACAAGCCATTTTTAAAATTTTTGAAACAATTCTCACTAAGCTGCTTAGGACCTCACTAAGTTAGAGACTGCTGGCCTTGAACTTGTGTTCTCCCTGCCTCAGCCTTCAGGGTTGCTGGGATTGCAGGAATGTATCACCATGCCTGGCTTCTTGGCAAATTTCTGAATCTTCAGTATTCTGTTACTGCTACACAAATAGACTAAGACAATGCCTGAAAACTACTGGTTCATATAATTTGTCTGGAATGTTGTTTTTGGTGGCAGGGTGAATCTAGTTCATGTTATTCCATCTTGCCTAGAAATCTTCCTAGTATTTTTTGATTGGCTGTCAATCATGGTATTTGTTTACCATGTTGAGAGGTGGACATTTTTTATTCTGACAGGTATCCTTGAGTTTTGTTCTGGTATTCAGCTTGCTTCTTCAAAACAATTTTGGGAAGCTCTTTAGTTATAATACTCTACCTTACTTTAATAGTTGGAAAATATTTTGGAACCATATGCTTTAGTTGAGTCACCTTGCTTTAGTCTTTATGACCTTAGCATCATACATCTTTAAGAGATTTTACTCTGCTTCTTATAAGTTTTATGGTATCTCTTTACACTTCCCATATAGTAAGTGTCCTTTGGGGTAAAACTGGCTGCACATCTGAAGTCCCTCAAGTTTACAACTCATCCTCTATTTGCTCATACTGCTAGGATCTTTATTACCTTAACAGATATGATCTGACTAGACAAAGGTCATTCACAGTTCAGACACATAATCAGCAAATGGCCCCACAGGATAAAATGACTATTGATCTCAGTTCACCTTGGACAGTTTTAGCTTTTCTACTGTACTTTTAGTTCATCTAGTTGTAGTTGCTGCCACAGTTCTCTGCTGCATCTGAAAATAAGATGCTACCCTCAGAATCCTCTGAGCTCAGACTAGCTCTTGATCTGGTGAATCTCTGGATTGTCAATTCCCTTTATTTCATCTATAGATACTCTAACTGTAAATCACTCTCTCAGACAATCTACAGAATGCAACTCTGCTAACTGGGGAAGATAAACACCACCTTCAGGTTATCACACGCATTCCTAAACATTTGTGTATTTAAAATGTCCTTAGCCTGTCCAAATTCCCTTTCTCTTATTTTCTAAGGACAACACCCATGCCACTATTCAGTTCTAACTCCCAACTTATAATTGTGACCCAGAACTTCAATTTCATAATTGATAACAGAAACCCTGAAAAGAAGAAGAGCTGTAGGGTCACAGTTCTGAGTTATCAATGGGAATGGAAGTCAGAATTTCCCCCCATAAGATCCAGGTACACAGGCCTGCAGTAATATTCACTCTTTCAGATACCCAATATCTTTACTTGATCTTCTCACAAACTGTCACTATTAAGAACTTTGCGGGGCTGGGGAGATAGCTCAGTTGGTAGAGTGCTTGCCTTGCAAGCACAAGGCCCTGGGTTCGATCCCCAGCACCCCCCCCAAAAAAAAAGAACTTGGAAGCAGTAATGAAGGAAAATTAGATCCCAAGTAGTAGAGAAGTATGTGAAAAACTACTTGGGGTCTTACAATACATAGCATATTACCTTAGGCCTTCTAATTTCTGACAAAAGGAAAACTCAAAACAGGAACTTCTTTCACAATATGAATGAGTGCATGAAAAGTGCTAACTGAACATAAAACATGAAGCAGTTCATCTTCAGTCAATTTAAGTGCCCTGGAGTCAGGGGTGTTAGGCAAAGGCAGGTGGCACTGCAGAATTGCGTATGTGTTGCTGGATGGTTAACAAAGAGGCCAGACGGAAAGGAGAAGAGAGATTCAGGATGTCCCTGAGCCACCTCTGTCACTGGTCCTTGTCACTTCCAGAGAGGCAGGGTAGGTTTAGAAGGGATAAAGCAAAAGGTCACAAGTCAAGTAGAGCAGAAAAAGAGGCTTTAGAAAGCACAAGCCAATTCAAATTTGTCCTTGATGGAATCATGGTGTCATTTTTTTTCAGTAGCCAAAGAACCCAAGTCAATCTAATTTAGAAACCAATATATTTTTCTACCTTCCCCCCATACTGTATTATCCATAACAAATAAATCTCAGGTTGACACTTTGACCAGAGTATGCTGACACATATCCTAAATATGAGAAAAGGTGGGTAAAAATTCAAATTTAATTGGGCATGGTGGTGTATGCCTGTAATACTAGTTACTCAGGAGGCTAAGGCAAGTTCAAGGTCAAGCCTGGGCAACTTAGCAAGATCCTGTCTCAAAATTAAATAAAAATGCTGAGGTGGAGCTCAGGGGTAGAGTGCTTGCCTAGCATGCACATGCCCTGGATCTGAACCATAGTAAAACACACCAGCACACACAATCCTACCAAAAATTTTGTAGTAATGAGAAGCAGGTGAAAGAAAGACCTATTTGGTAAACATGGCATGATGACACAGAGGCTATAACATGGAATTAGGATAAGGAGACTGAATCTCAGTCCTTTCTGTTAATTACTAGCAATTTGACCTTCTCTGAGCCTTAGTTTATCTATAAAACTGGGGTTAAAAATAATAGTTCACAAGTAATTATAAAAGTGAAATTCAAAAATATATTTTTAAATTTTCCATATTACCATATAATCTAGTACAGTCACTCTACCAGTGATTTCCCTAATCTAGCTACACACATCTATGAAATAAAAGCAGTGTGCCATGCATGGTGGTGCATGGCTATAATCTCAATGATTTGGGAGGCTGAGGCAGGAGGATCACGAGTTCAAATACAGCCTCAGAAACTTAGTGAGGCCCTGTTTCAAAATAAAAATAACACAAAAACTTTAGGGATGTGACTGGATCTTGATGCTCTTATTTGAAATCTTTGGAGGTGGAGTCACTAAATCTGTATGCTCGCAAACTTTCCCAGGTCATTCTGATCACGACCAGCTTCGTTTGACAGCCACAGAGCTATATAACTTTATTCTAACAGCCTAAACCCAGACATGACAAGATAGAACAGAACAGAAATTTTCATCCCAGAATCTAAAATAGCAGAGAAAGCAAGAAGGACTCTAGAGCTAGAGGGGACAGGGCAAGTCTGGTCACATTTCTCCTTTACCTACTGTACAGGATAGAAGCAAGCATTTGGGTATATATGATAGTGGCACCTAAATGTAGCTGAATTCCACATTTAAAATGAGAGAAAGAAGTCTTACTATCACATTCAAGTATTCTTTGAACTAGAAGCTAAACATGACTTTCAGCAAATGATGTCTTACTGCTATGAACTCAAATAAGTAGGTGGCATAAAGGTTCTAGCGACCCAAAAAGAAACTGGGAAATAAAATAGACTGTTCAATCACTGGACAAGTCAGTCAGCCAGAACACAGTGAATGAAATTAAAAACAAATGACCCGCTGACTAAAAAGTAAGTTTTTCTTAACCATTACTGTCACCTTCAAGTAAAATGAAGTAACTGAGCAAGTAACCACTGCACAACATGTTACCCATAATCTTTCATATAGCTGAGATGTGAAGAACCAAGGATACCACTTGTCTTAACAGATAATGCATAGAGATGGTTCAGCATAACATGGGTGGGCTCAGGAAGTAAGGCTGGATCACACTAAGAAACAAAAAAATTTAAAAGAATACATCAGTTGTATGGACAAACCATCAGCTTACTCTTTCTTAGAGCTTTCTGGGACTGTTAAGAACACCTTATCTTTATCTCCTTTCAATAGTGTATCTGCTCCAGTATTTATCAATAATACATTCTTATTACAGAAAATTTAGAAAATTCTCAGTTCATGGCAGAAACCCTAAGCATCAAGATCTGCTAATCTTAACACAGCTAAAACAAAAATCTTACCTATGACAACTATGTAAGATATGCATTAAATGGCAAAAGTAATCTTAGAGTCAATGAGAATAAATACAGAAGTCAATTATATGCAAACAAAAGTGGTAACTCTTTTGTATATCCCCAAATGATAAGTATTCCTTGGAATAGAAATCTCAGAAATTAGTTCTAGAATACACTGTAGTCCTGATTTTTTTCAGAGACATCTATAAGCTTCGATTTTATTTCTTGAATAAGCTAACAAACAAGGCTTGATAAAAGTATTCTATAGTGCTATTCCTATGTATATGATTTATAATCTCAATATACCTTTATAGTAATCCCAACCTCTAGGATTACTGAATTTTGGCCAAATTAATCCTACAGTTCCCCAGATCCTCCAGCACTTTTATCAGGATACTTGCAGAAATATTAGTGTCCTTGTTAAGAATAAATTGGAGTAGGTGAGGAAGAAGGGTGGGTTGGGATTTGAATCTCTCTTCAGATCAAAATACATACATTTCTCGAACATAAGGCCCAGGGGGTGAGCTGGAAAGATATAAAAGATATTTCCACAAATATGAGCAAAAGTACAAAAATTAGGACAAAGCATAGAAAAATACATGGCCACTAATGTTAAATATATAAGTCATGAATCATAACTTTTAACCCATTGCATCTACAAGTGTCAAGTCGTGCAAGGAAAAAATTTCCTAACATGGCAAAACAATTCCATGAAGAGGAGAGGGGTCATAGTCTTGAGGTAAGGAAAGAGTTACCCTATTTATTAGATTTACAACCTTGGAAAATGCCTTTACTACAGTCAGTTTCCTCATCCATAAAAATAAAAAGAATCTTTGCCCTATTTCCAATGTTATTGAGGAAACTAAAAGATAATGGATGTGAAGAGGCCTTGCAAAATTTCAAACAATGTGAACAAATTAGATTTCATTTTTCCCCCACCCAAGCAATACATAACAAGGTTACAAACTCTAAGATTTCTGATACTACAAGAGCTATGTAATAGCCATTAAGGGAATGCAAATCAAAACCACAGTAAGATGCCATTTCATACTCACTAGGATGGCTATAATTAAAATGATTAACTGGCAAAGATGGAGAAGTTGGAACTTTCAAACTACAGTATTCCCATTGCCAGAGGGAATCTACAATAGCATAGCCACATGGGAAAACAGTTTGGTATTTCCTCAAAGAGTTAAACAGAAAGTTACCATGTGACTCAACAATTACATTCCCAGGTATATATCCAAGATATATGTGTCCACATGAAAACTTGTATGCTAATGTTTATGGTACCAAAAAACAGAAACAATACAAAAGTCTATCAATAACAAATAAACAAAATGGTATATCCATACCATGGTATATTATTGTGTCATAAATAGATACATGTTTCAATTTGGATGAACCCTGAAACATTAAGCTAAGTGAAAAAGTCTCACAAAAAATATCATGAATAGACAAATCCATAAAACAGAAAGTAGAATTGTGGTTGATAGGAGTATAAGAGAGGAAGAAATGGAAAGTGACTGCAAATGCATACAGGGTTTCTTCTGGGGATGATAAAAATGCTCTGGAACTAGTGGTAATGTAACACAACTCTGAGTATACTAAAACTTATGAAACCATACAATTTAAAGGATAAATTTTATGGTATGTAAATTATACTTCAAAAATGGAAAAAATAATGCATCATAGAAGGAAAAATTTAACAATAAAGAAAACTGATTTTGTTTAAAGATTTAAAAAAAATATTTTAGAGTCTCCAGTGGAAAATTATAATAGTTCATTTAAAGAACTGATTTCAGTTAAACATATATGAAGCAAAAGCAAAATTAATAAATACAGTGATATTACACAATATCTTAAAAACTTTCCATAGCACATCCAGTTATTATATCATGTAATCCACAAAACATTGCTGGGAAGTACACAGAATAGTTTTTTTTAATTTCCTTTTCATCATCATCATCATCCAAAAAAAATACAAATTGGTTAAGTAACTGGCTACACTAAACTTAGTGCAAATTAAAACCTAATAAAAATGTATTCTAAGGCTCACCTGAATGGATTGCGAAATTAGGTGAAAGAGGGAAGTGAGAAATATCAAAAGTATGCTAGTCTTCTCTCTGTATAGTTATGATTGACTATTATTCATTGGTTGCTTTGCCAGAATCATATAATGCGAAAATGTAGTTACCAGTGGCCTCATGATTTAATTTGGTATCTTTAAACCCTTTTAAATCTCTGCCTACCAGTCAAAAAGAATGTCTAGCTTAACTTTGAGAGCTTATATAATGAAAACATTATTATCCAAAATTTCCTAAATAATTATACTATGCAGTTTTGGAAACAACATGTCACCCTTATGCCCTGTGATTATTAATATGTTCCACTTCAGAACTTGTGAGTGCTGCGAAACACTGAGTCCAACCCCTGATTTTACTGTTATGGAATACAGAACCAAAAGAATTGAGGGCCTTGTCCACAATGGTAAAACTACTTAGCAGTAGAGGCAAGTTTTGAATTCAAAGTGAGAATACTCAGCATAAACACAGTTCCTTAGACAGGCATATCTCTTACTGTAAAGTAGCAAAATGGTAATTATGAATGTGGTTTGGAGAATATTTGCATTACTGACATACTAAATTAAGTAGAGATGAAGGTCTTGGAAAAATAATATTATAGGAAACAAAAGGAGCTGGGGATTTAGCTCAGCTGATAGAGTGGTCTTGAAAGCACACGGTCCTGGGTTCAATCCTCAGCACTGCAAGAAAAAATAAAATAAAATAAAATAAAATCAAACAAAAGTATATAGAGATCTTTTCTGATACCAGGGAATTTTTTAAATCAAAAATTTACAAAATTTTGATTATATGCAAAAGAATTGCCTGATATTGTGTGTGTGGTTGTTTTTTAAGCTACTTTTCCCCAATGACTACTATACTTGTAGGGTTTCATAAAACTACAGAACTTACAACTGATTTATCAAACTGGCAGTTTAAGCTGAGGCAGCTTAGTAAGACAAATGAGGCACATCTAGTCTCTGATGGATGATAACACCAGAGGTCAATGGAAAACTTGAAATATTACTAGAAAGAGTTTTCAAACAATAGGCTATAGCCCACTATTGGTCTGTAAAAAATACAATAGCAGCCATGTTCTGTGGCACATGCCTGTAGTCCCAGTGACCCAAAAGGCTGAGGCAGGAGGATCTCAAATGCAAGGTCAGTCACAGCAATTTAGTGAGACCCTATTTCAAAATAAATGGGGTTGTGCTTATGGCTCAGTTGGTAGAGGGTCTCAGAGTTCAATTTCAGTACCTCAATAAATAAATATTTTTAAGAAACAAAAGAATACATCGCAGGGAATAAAGGCAAACATTATACCACATATTACACATCTGTATATCTGTGTATGTGTGTATTGGGCTGCAATGCAAAATAAATGTCTTACTGTAGATACTTGGTTAAAAAGTTAAAGTACACTAGACTGAGACTCTTTTGGTATAAAGAATAGGATCTAAATGTTTATATAAGAAATATGTGCACATATATAAATGATTCAGAAGATTCCTGAGAAGAAATGAAAATACAAAACAAAATTAAAAGATTACTTTCAAGAAGGAAATTTAAAAACCACTTCGGTTTTACAAGAAAGACAAGGCAAAAGAGAGCAAATATTATAAAATTACTTCAACAAGATGTCTCACAGCTTTCCATGAATCTAGTTTTTGTTGAAGTATCAAACACCTCAAAATCGGATTTCTTGACATGGGTCAAATTGGTAATCCTGCCAACCTGACTCATAACCATAGACTGAAACAATGAGCAGAAAAAAAAAATTCTTGAATTCCCTTTTCAAATCCCTCTCTTCCACCCATCCTCCTCTCTGCATCTATTAAAGGTTACAAATGATCATACTCAGCATCTCCATCTTTTATTGAGAGGAATTCTTTAGGGTAAGGGAACTACTACCATCAATTCAGAGAGCAATGATAGTTAAAATGAGGCTGCTAAGTCATGGTGACCTTTGGAAATCAAAGCCTTACCTCTGATGGACCATGAACCCACTGTCCAACTACAAAAACTTGTATTGGTTCTCTCCCAGCAGAGAGATCCAAGATGGCAATGAAGTCATTATGGCTGTAGAAGAAAACAGAAGGTCAGTCAAGTTCCTTTAAGAAGACAGAATATAGAAAACCAAGTGGTAATTATAGTATTATGCCAATGACTTCCCATATCCCTAAGCCACTGTGTCCCTTGTGTAAAAAATAATGTATACATCCAATCTCTTTATCTATATCATCTTGGACATATGTTTCCAACCCCTCCAACAACTTTGTTTCTTAAGCCAATGCCTAGAAAAAAATAGTCAATGATCTCCCAAAATGGTTCACCTTGGTATAACTATTTTGCTCTAGCAAAACAGAACCCTCACAAATATAAGCACCTTAACATACTTGGGATATAGGAGTCCTTAAGATACTTTCCATATTTTGGTGAGCCATTACTGGAAAATGACCTATCTGGTTATCTGGGCCATTCTAATAATCAGTTAATTCATCATTGCTCTGCAAGTACCACATAACACTACCACCTCTAATTTTACAGTGCATTTTGCTTTAGCACAGAAGTAACAGAAAGATTCTGTCAGTTACAGGCTTCCTCCAAGCATAGAAAAGACTTGTGTAACACCATCCTAAAGAATACACCCACAAAGCTGTTATAAATTCTCTTGAGGTAATGAGATTCTAAGTGGTAATGCATATGACTCACAATGAGGTTAAAAAATAATGCCATAGATACTAAGTGGTCACAGAATAGGACATATTCCAAAGAAAGCATCTAGAGTGTGGAGATGGGAAGTCTAGCCTGTTCACTTCTATTAGAAAGGATAACAGGTCAGGCTCTATTCCTGGACCCCTCAGACTCAACCAAGACACTTATCTTCACCTCTTAATCAGTAGAATCTTGGTGCTCCAGTTAGTGAAAGACCCAGAAATGAAGACCTCCTTGCCTCCTTCAGACCAGTGGATAACAGTAGGCTGGGCCTGCTGGGTGGGCTTTATGGAGTCATGCAAATCCTGCTGCCATGATACAAACTCTTTGCCCCCAGGGAGCTGTAAGAAGGAATAGGTTATCTGTAGAATAAATTGTGACCCAATAATTCTTAAAAATATCATTCTCCTTCTTAGAGTAGAGAGAGGTGCTAGACTTCAGCTAAGGAAATAAGCCTTAAAATTAGAATAAATCAGATTTTTAGAAACCACAGAAAAAGAACTCATCTTGAACCAAAAATGGTCAAAGGGCTTATGCTCAAGTGCTGCATAAATCATATTCTAACTTTTGAGTTTGCATAAATTACTTACCCTTCAGAGCCTCAAGATTGCCCTTAAAAATAAAAAAGAAAAGAAAAAGAAAACCCTACTCCCTACTGCCAGTTTAATTCATAGGCAGGCAATTATAACACACTTCTGAGTACCTCTTAAGAGAGAGAAAAAACTGAAGACCAAAGATGGCTATATTTTTAAAAATTAATTCAGGTATATATTTTTCACAAGCAACTATAAACAGATCTCAATCATCAACTGTAAAGAAAGTTACAGATACCAAACTTCATGAAAAAATTATAAACTCTACTTTAGATAAGTCACAAAAAGAAGAGATATTAAACATTTAATATTAAAGGTCTGGGGAAGTAGCTCAGTGCCAGTGCACTTGACTAGCCTATGTGAGGCCCTGGGTTCAAGCCCCACAAATACAGATTAATCAGTTAATTAATAAAATTTTTAAAAAAGACCACTGATTTTATAAAATGGAGAAATAGTGGGTGTGAATGTAGCTTAGCGGTAGAGGACTTGGCCTAGCTAATGAGAGACAGTACTAGAACCAAAAAGTGGTTATGAAATCATACTTGCTCACCTATGACAGGTTTATTTTATTTGAGGTATAGGAATGCAAACTTTGGCACCTCAAACAGTGACAGACAATAAAAACATTTCCTTTAACAAAAACAATTATATAATCAAAATATATAATCAAATAAAGTTTGCAGGATTCTGAAAAATATTAACTCCTTAGTTTATTTTTTTTATTACCATAAATTTAGACCAGTAGTTGGCAAACTGCAGCCAGTAAGCCAGGTGCTTTTATAAAGTTTTTACTGAAAAATATCTACACTCATTTGTATGACTATTATCTACAGCTGTTTTCATGCCACTGTGGAAGGAGTTGTGAAAGATTGTATTATCTACATAGTCTAAAATATTTACCATGTTGTCCCTTACAGAAAATATTTGCTAAGCCCTGCCTTAAACTGGTAACAGGTAAAAAGTACTTTACACTGTTAAGTAAAGATATTACCAAACAAAATAAAGTGCATTAAAAAAAAAAAAGACCAGCTAATTTACTTAGGATTTTTTTTGTGTGTAGTGGTGGTGGAGAATGGAAAAGTCTACTTTCCATACTGTCTCTCACTATTCCTCAAAACTACAGTCTGAGAAACTAGGCACATGATCTAAAATAAAATTCAAGGTCTGGGGTTGTAGCCTGGTGATAGAGCACTTGCCTAGAATGCATGAGGCTTTGGGTTCCAGCCCCAGAAGCACAGATTAATTACTTAATTTACTAAAAGAAAAAAATCTGAAAAAAAAAAACTGAAGAGGCTTTTACAATATTACAAGGAATTAGCATAAGAAAAACCCTAGTATCCATATTCTAAAAGCAATGCATTCTGTCTGACAGGCTGCATTAGACAGGAATTTTTGCATATGCCTAAGAATAACCTAAGATTCTGATTCAGACATAGGATCTGGGAATCTATTTTTAAAATCATCCCTGATCAGACTGTGATTATGTTAAAATAGAGAGAGAAAAAAACCTCTTATTTTGAGGTACATCATAATTTGTTATGACATCTGGAATTTGCTTCAAAAAATTGGTGGAAAAAATTGGTGGAGAAATAGTAGATTAGGGTATGGATTATATACATTATTCATGCTTTCATCTATATCTAAACTTGGTAAGAGGTACACAGGGTTCTTTACACTGTTCTCCTTACTTTGTGAATGATTCAAATATTCCATAAAGTATTTAAACAAATCTCAGGTGATTCCAATACATAAATAAGATTGAGAACATCTGAATTAGTCTGCTGCAAAAGGCTGGCATCCAATGGAGGCCCCACCGCCACTGTTTCTATCAATTATTTTACAACTTAGGATTTTCATTTAGAATCTGAAAGCCACAAACTACTAATGCTCCAACATTTGGAGCAAAGAACTTCCACTTATGACATGACATTTCTGTGGTAGGATTTAATGCAACTGACTATAAAAAAGGTTGATTGCTTTAAGTAAAACAGCAGAACCACTGATAAAAGAGGCAAAACAACAATTAACATTATAGTTTGAAGAGGCTTTAGTAAAACACGGAAGAAATGGGTTGGTCAAAAACCCTTAGATTTGCATGGGACCATAAGAATTATATGAACCATTTTCTTGTTTTCCAAATGGCAAGAATGGAGTGAGGAAAAGAATGATTCAGAATAGGCCCCAATTCACACAGAAAAATTTGGCTTTAATTCAGGATACCAATGACTTCAGTCATGGTTTGACAAATATGATGTATTTAAATCCTGAGTCATTGATGTAGGAAAGGGGGTAAAAATACAATGAAGTTGATCACCTTGGGAAAGTTTTAAAGAAGTAAATACAGATGGCTGGGTAGACAGACCACATGATGAGGAAGAAGTTCTGAAGTGGGAGAGGAAAGAAAGGAATGGAGAAAAAGTCCCATGAAATGCCCCTTTCAACCACTCTTATTTCTCCCTCTATGATGATGTTCTCAATTGGGATCCAAAAAAAATAAACCATAGCATCCAAATTCCATGTACTACTGCTGTGGCAAATAAAACTAATTTCTCTATAAAGCCTCAAACATATCCCCCAATTTCCTCAATCCCTCCATTTTTCTATTTCACCCCTGAACAACCTACCAGAAAGAATTAAATGTATTTATGCTGACCCTTCTAAGTTATTAGAAACATTAGAATGGTAATCACGTTGCTGTCAGCTCCATCTGTCTTTTCTGTAGGGGGGGACACAATTGACCTCTTCCTGTAACTCCTTCAATTGAAAGCAAGGTTTTCAGGGAAGAAATGAATTGTTGTAGGCTAAGGAAAAATTTTAAAGGACTACCATGGAGTGGAGCTATCTGGGAATCACTGGCTCTCCCTCTTGAGAAGTTGGTCTGAAAGCACAGCTGGCCTGAAAGCATAGTCACCACAACTACAAAATATAGGACAAAAACTGAACAGTCAACTAAATGATGCCCTTTATTGATCTCCAAGTCTAGGCACAGTATTCTAGTTAACAAGTGGTGGGTGCCCACAGCCATGCCAAGGAGGAAGATAACCAAAAGTGCAGAGTTCCTAAAAGAGCAAAAAGGATCCAAACAAATAGAAAATTCCAGGAAAAAATCACTTAGCCATTTCAAGGAAAATGTAAGCAACTTAGCTAGGGCCAGTGGCTCAAACAATCTACCCCCTCAAGTTTTCCACCAAAGATTACAACCTATAAATTGTTAGAAGATTCAAGGATGGTGAGGGCGGGGGAGAAGTCTATGGTTCCTGCCCTAAATATGTGGCTTGAGGCTTGGTCAAACCACCAAGAAAAAAAAAAATTCCACGTTTGCCTTATATTGAGGCAGCACCACAAGAAGAATTTACGATTCAATGCCTCCCTCCCCGGAATATCCCTTTAATTAAAAAAAAAATATTCCTGTAACTCAGTTTAGTGTGTTGAAAAGGAGCCAAGGAAAGGAGGAGGAGTCCAGAAGCCAAGTAGCAGCTGCGCCACCACGGTAGGGGGCACGGAGATGAGTACCTTGCAGTCCAGCAGGCTGAAGACGCCTGGGTCACTGATGCTCCCCACCATGATCTTATGCTCCTTGCCCAGGGCATGGCTGCGTTGCCCTCTGCGCATGCAGCCATGGTGCGGTGACGCTCCACAGACACCCGGTCGCTGGTGATGTTTCCCCTGGCTGCAGCTTGATTCAGGGTCCACTTAGTGCAGAGAGCTACACCCGGCAGGGAACAAACAACCCAGTAGCCGTGTGAGGGGCACCCCAGCCCTGCCTCTGAGCCTGGGGACCCGGGAAGCGAATCCCCGCCACAGGAAACCGTGCCCCATGGTCCCCAACCTCACCGCCTACAGGAACTCCCGCAAGCCCCCCGGGTCTCCCGCAGCCCCCACTCTGGAAACCCGCCCTCGGGACTCCCCCGCAGTACCACGCCCACTCCTGCACCCGGATCACCTCCAGCGATGCGCTCCCTCTTCCTGGCACCACGGGAGTGTTGGTGTTTGGCCGTTGGGCAAGCAAGGCCACCAATAAAGTTATTGAAATTGAAGCTGAACTCCTGGCCAGGGATCTGGGTTTCTTCTTAAAATGGCTACAAGTTCCTTGGCACGAGGCCACTCCTGTGCACTCCTGCAGCCGGCTACCCACGGCTCCCCAGCTCACCCACCTCTCTAGCTGCTGCCACCTCCATGGTGGGTGCGCACAGCCTCCAGCGCCTGCGTGGGTGTGCTGGACAGGGACCGCCCTGTGGGGTCGCCACAACCGAAGCACCAGAGCTGTGGGCCCAGCGCTGCCTGGTGAGTGGACAGCTCAGAGGACGCCAGGGCCTCAGTGCCACAGGACCAGTGCAGCTTTCTCTATGGCTGCCTCACGTGGCATCAGGTGTGCTGAAACATTTTATGAGTCGCATCTCTGAGCGGTGACCAGGAGAGGAATAACACCATGGACTTCATCTCCAGACAGAGGGAATTAGAGGTCAAGGTTCTAGACTGATATTGTGCAGAGCCACAGGAAGAAGTAGTCAGCCTGAATTGGGGTCCTGGGGAATAATTTGAAATGGAGTGTCTAATAGTAAATAGACCCTGACAAATTAGTGAATTGTTAGGAGAATGGTCTTATAAGCTAAGAAATAACATTTTTGCAATGATTAACTCCAGAAGAAATAAACTCCAAGAGAAAGAGCAATAAAAAAAAAAAAATAACATTAGGAGGCACACAAAATGTATAAAAATGTCACAGACAATTCTAGGGTTGGGAGGAGACCAAGATTTTATGATAATGGGACTTATCACTCCCTGTGAGCAACCTTTATTACTCAATATGTGTTATATATACAGACCAGCAGCATTCATGTATAACCTGGGAGCTTGTTACAATCTATGCAGATCCGAGGTCCCATCCTCATGTACAGAACAAGAATCTGCTTTTTTTAAATTGTAAACAAATGAGATGCATCTTGTTTCTCTGTACATGAAGTAGAGGCATACCATTTGTGTAATCATTCATTTACATAGGGAAATAATTTTTGACTCATTCTGTTTTTTCCCTCCCCCCACCACTCCCACCCCTCTTTTCACTCTTTACAGTCCCTCCTTCCTCCGTTCTTGCCCTCATTCCACCCCCCATTCTGTATCATCATCCGCTTATTAGCGAGATCATTCATCCTTTGGTTTTTGGAGATTGGCTCATCTCATGTAGCATGATATTCTCCAACTTCATCCATTTGCCTACTAATGCCATAATTTTATTATACTCTATGGCTGAGAAATATTCCATTGTGTGTGTATATATATATATATATATATATATATATATATATATATATCACAGTTTCTTTATCCATTTGTCAACTGAGGGGCATCTAGGTTGGTTCCACAATCTGGCCCTTGTGAATTCAGCAGGTATGAACATTGATGTGGCTGTGTCTCTGTAGTATGCTGATTCTAAGTCTTTTGGGTATAGACCAAGGAGTGGGATAGCTGGGTCAAATGGTGGTTCCATTCCAAGTTTCTAAGGAATCTCCACACTGCTTTCCAGAGTGGCTGTACTAATTTGCAGCCCCACCAGCAATGTACAAGTGTACCTTTTTCCCCACACTCTCGCCAACAAATACTGTTGCTTGTGTTCTCGATAATCACCATTCTGATTGGGGTGAGATGGAATCTTAGTGTAGTTTTGATTTGCATTTCTCCTATTACTAGAGATGTTGAACATTTTTTCGTATATCTATTGATTGCTTGTTGGTCTTCTGTGAAGTGTCTGTTCATTTCCTTTGCCCATTTGTTGGTTGGATTATTTGTATTATTGGTGTAGTTTTTGTAGAATCTGCATTTTAACAAGTGTATTTTAAAGTGTGAGAATCACTGCTTTGACAGTTGATAACAGCATAGATCCAGATTTGATCCCTTTTCATATTCTGCACACACCGTGTAGAAAGCAAGATATCAGTAAACATTTGCTGAGTGAAGAGTACAGGAATACTCCTCACTACATTTCTTACAAGATATGCCACTTAGGGCTAGTGATGGGGAAGGCAGCCAAAGCTGGGGAACTCCAAGTCACACAGGCCATTGTTTCTGAGTGAGTGGCATTGTTTGTTGTAAAGTCCATTCTTATATTATGAAGTTGAAAAATCTACTTAAAATACACTGCACCCCCATTCATTGCTCTGTTTCCTTATGAACTCATCTTCTTGCTGTTGATCAAAAAAAGTTTAAGGGAAGAGGTGCAATTTTACCAAAACTGCTTGCTCACCCCTCCAAATTCTTGACTGCCTGAGTACCTCCTTTTAGTTATCCTTACTTTTTCCCCTCTCACCTCCAATTCCTTTGTCTTTCCCCGGGGACTGACTGGGGATTGAACCCAGGGCTTCTGTGCATGGGATGCAAGCACTCTACCAACTGAGCTATATCCCGAGCCTTGCTTCTGTTCTCTTAGAGGAAGAAAAGCAGCAGCAAGGTGATTAGTTGACTGAGGAGAGGAGACAAGTATTTGACATTTGAACAGGTAGGAGGTGTGAAATAATCAAGTAGAATAGTAGGATAGAAATTGACTACAAAACCTAAGTGCTAATGGCAGATTGTACTGAAGGTCTAGGTATGTTTGGTGGTTATGAATTTAAGACAAGCCAATTCACCATAGTGGTATTTTTGTCTTACCATATTTAGTTTTTTGGGTGCAGGCACATACCAAGGTAAAGTTTATCCAAGCAGGTATGGGCAACAAAGGAGTTGAGAGTGTATATCAGAGTGGGATTATAATGCTGGGTGGTGGAATTTAAACCTGTTGGTCTGGAAAATGAAGAGCAGATTGATGGAGGACCCAGTGGAGTCAAAGAACTGGCTGATGGCAGTAAGTACCAGAGGGGATGAGCTTAGCATGTAAGAGATGGTTTGGAGAATAGAATTTTGACATTGAGATTTCAGTGATGTTGCATTTATTAGCACGGTCTTAGATATGATCATAGGTGTAGGTAGATGAGATGATCATAAAATCCTTGGAATAAGGTTACAGAACTGAAAAATGAGATGACAGAGAGCAGTAAAGACCCACTTTAATATTCATTCCCTCATCCTTTTCAATAACCTTGTTATGTTGTCTTTCTGTATATAGACATATTTCTCAGTTTCCCTGGTATCTAGATATGTGATTACATTCTTCCAGTGAGATCTAAGTGGAAATTCTATATGGAACTTCAGTTAAATCTGCTTAAAAGAAAGGGTATGTCCTTACATTTCTCCCTCCTTCTGTGTGACTGTTCATTGAATGGCTGAAATCCAGCAGTCACCTTGGACAGTGAGGTAGCTGAGAGTAGTACAGCAGATAGAAAAAAAAAAATATATGGAGCTATTATATATCAGGCCTGTCTACCTCTGGACTTTTTTATATGAGAGGAAAATAAGCTTCATCTTGTTTACATCATTTTATGGGGCTATTCTATTATATATGGCCAAACCTAATCCTAACTAATATGTTGGATGGATTAAAGTTATAACCTAGATACTATGAGTAGTATCTAGGACTAGTTATGTTTACAGAGAAAGGCACAAAGCTTGATACTAAAATATTTACAGAATGAAGGGGAGTAAATGGGTCTGAAAATAACTACAATGAGGAGAAGTGGTGGCCAGTACTTCAAAGGAGCAGGATCAACATAAAAAGCAAAGTGGGGTATATGTCTTCTTCATTCCTCATGCTGCCTAGAGTTCCTCATTGCTGTTTCTCTTTACTTTATCAAATCCTCCTGCTCAGTTAGATTATGTTATATTAGATCAACTTAATTTGAGAGTTATCAGGTAAACACATAGTAATATAAATTAATGGTATAGTTAATGTTCTTCCTCTAAGAAAATTTCACTAGATTGTAGCTCTGGGTCAAATCCTGAATCAAATAAATACATTTCTTTTTTTAAAGTAATTTTTATTTTTTAAATAGTTTTTGATTTAAGAGAGGTTGCAAAGATATTTCAAAGTTTTTGGATATACCACACCTAGTTTTCCTTATTGTTTACACATTATTATGGTACATTTGTCACAACTCATAAACCAACATTGACACATTATTATTAATCAAAATGCCTACACTATTTATATTCACCTATTTTTAAAATTTATCCTCTCTTTATTCCAGAATATCCACTACGTTTTTTGACAGATCTCCTTAGGCTCCTCTATACTGTGACAGTTGCTAAAAAAATCCTTGTTTTTGATGATCTTGAAAGTTTTGAAGTGGTCAGGTAGTTTGTAGAATATTTTCAATTTGAGATTATTGATACTTTTATCATGGTTAAACTGTGTTATGGTTTAGGTGAGAAATACCACAGAAGTAAGTGACCTTCTTATCATATCATTTCAAGGGTACATACTGTCAGTATGACTTATCATGTTGATGTTAATCTTGATCACCTAGCTGTAGTGGTATTTTTCAAATTTTTCCACTGCATTCACTTTTTCCTCCTTTCCATACTGTAAGTTTTGGGAGGAAGTCAATCTATGCAGCCCATTTAAGAAGTAGAAAATGGTGTTCCATCTCCTTGAGAAGAAACTATATAAATTCAGAATTCTTTTGTATGGGAGAGTTGTCTGTTTTATATCATTTATTAATTTATTCATTTATTTATTTAATCATTTATTTATATCACTATGGACTCTATTTTTATGTCTTATATTCTAATACTAGGTTATCTATTTTATTGTTCAAATTTTCCACTATATGATGGCTCTGGTGTCCCTTTGACATATGCTTATTCGGTTTCTGTTTTGAGCACTTTCTTACTCTCTGGAATTACAAGAATGCATTTTTCTTTGGTAACCAGATTTAAAACAATTGGAAAAATTTTACATTAATGTATATAAATACATGTATATGATCTTAATATAAAGAGCAAAATATGTAAGTAGAATATTAGTACATAGGCATCAATAACTAAGGCTTTGCATCTTGAATTGTTTTGAGTGCAATGTTCTATTCACATCTTGCTTTCAGCTTCATTGAGAAAATGATCAATGATTTCATTTTTGGTAGCCTTGCATAATAGAAATCAAATCAATTTAAAAATAAACACTTTAAAGAGGATATTGGGATGTTATTAGTAATAATTAGAAATTATTAAAGGATTATTAATTCAATACACTTACATTCTAAAACAGAGGTAAGTTTATATTATAAAAGGAGAAAATTTAAGAAGAAAAATTCAATTTACTTTTGAAGAAGAATAATCTGCAGATCAAAAAATACTAGTTCTACTTTAATAGATGACAAATCCCCTGTATCATAAATATTAGACAAGGAAAAAGACATAAGAAACAATATCAACTTTCAGTACTTTAGTTGTTGAAAAAGTGAAATGATAGGCAGCTGTCCAAATAATTATGTGAGGACTGGGGATATAGCTCAGTTGGTACAGCACTTGCCTTGCAAGTACAAGGACCTGGGTTCAATTCCCAGCACCACCAAAGCAAAACAACAACAACAACAAAAATCATGTGATTAGGAAGTTTTAGCTCTCACATTTCTAATTCTCTTATGTACATTTGTATTTGTTGGATGTACTTTTAGTTGTTCAAATTTATCCTGTAGTTAAAAATTTGGCAGCAATCCAAATTTATAAACATATTGTACAACAGCTATTAATGAATATACACTTGACTGGTACTTTCAGCACCTTTCCCTATGGAGTTCATTGTGCTTGACAGCTGACAATTTCTCATGAACTAGAACAAAGCAAAACTTCAACATACGAGAAAAAAATAGCAGCAGCAGCACTGGATGTAAACCCAAGTTTCTGCTTTCTATTTCTTTGCTCTGTTTTTGAAAACTACACAGTATGACAGAAGAAAAAGAGCTATTAGAAAAATATTCCTATGTTTTAGACATAACCTCCTTAAATTTTTATTACTTAGAATCTACTTGAAGGAATGGGAGAAAATTAGAGTAGGAGGAGACAAAACACATTTGTAGTTCACATTACAATAGTTGGCAGCTACTTATTTCCTAAAGTAAAATTCTGATTAGATTCAATCTGAAAACTAAGAGATCAAAAAAGATAGGACAACTACTTTAAAAAAATCCCAATTGTCTAAACAAAGTAGAACCCATGGGTTGTTGCTAAATTATTAAAACAACCTATGAGCCTAGAAAGTTGAAAGTAATTTTTTTTTATTAAGAAAATAAATACATGTTGCTTAGGGAGAGGAGCAAAAATGACCACTTATCAGGTACATTAGTAAATAATAAGTAAAACAAAATGTCTTATCATAGACAACTATTTTAAGATCATTATTTATATTATCTCTCAGAAAACATAGTTATAATATTAAAAACAAACAAAAATTGAGCTTTTAATAGAAAATCAAATCCTACCAGAAAAATTACATGGAGTCAGCCATTTGTTAGAGATGCTGATTTAGGGTCCCCACCATAATATTTGATAATCAACATGCCTAAGGACATAATATAAAAATGACTAAAGAATTCCCTGAGCTCACAGTCTAGAAATTATTGAAAGAAAAAATTGACAGACTACAAAAGTAAGGGGGGATGAATCAACACAAATGAAAACCCAGGATTTCATTGCAGAAAAAAGCAGAAAGAGGATCAATGCTTCTGAAAGAGAAATAAAAGTATTTTCTGGGAAATTTGAAGCTGAGAGTTGTTCCAACTTGTTAGGTTTGGAAGCCATCTCTAGATTGAGCTTCCCAATGAAAGCCAGGGCATTGACAATGGGACATCTAAAAATAAACCATAATCACCTCAAGGAAAATAACAGCTAACATAAACCTGTCCATTGTCTTTGTTGAAGCTATGGAATTACTCTTTTCAATTACTCCTGTCTTCATAGGCTTCCTGATATGATGATCTGTGGTTAAGATGGCTTTTCAAACCCCATCACACTTTCCAGGGACATATAGATGAAACTGGAGCAGAGTACATGGTCCCAAAAATAACTGTAATGTTAGCTTGGGGTCAGTGAAGGAAAGAGATAGATTAGGCTTGACTTCCAGCAAAACAGTAATCCCTTCCATGCTATCAATGCAGCCTCCCTGAATGGTATGATATTGGCTCTCCACGTACCTAAAAGTAGAGAAGATAGAAGTCATGGCCTATCAACAAGGCATTCAATTATATGATCAATCAATCAGTGATTTCTGAGTGCTGGTATTGATTTTATATTGGACTATTAGCTGTATTAAATAGTGAAAAAAAGATATTTGTCACCATCCTTAAAGATCTTACAAATCTACTAGTAAGAGATAAGATATGTATACACGTAACAGAACTCAAAGGTTTTGCTAAATTTCGTGGGTTT
>NW_027632669.1:0-21488 GCF_902686455.1 Sciurus vulgaris | reverse complement strand
CACACACCACTGGGGGAGAAGGACTGGTAAAAAGTTACTATGGGAGAAGTCTATGTAGGACCAGTTTTATAAGGACCAATAATATGCTCTCTCAGAAAAATGATGATATAGCAAATATGTTTAAGATTTATATAGGTCAGGTAGTGTTCTGTGCAAAGATGCAGGTTGTAAGTTTAAATTCTTTTGAAGTACATATAGGTTAAGCATCTATATTCAATTAACGTTTTGAAATCTAGCCAACTCAGTGTCCTTGAACCAATTAGGTTACCACTCTGGGCCTCCATTTCTTCATCTATGGAATGCCATATGATAGAATTTTCTCCTAATGTTGTTCAGAGGACAGAAAATGTAAGCTATGACAAAAATTTGGAACACTTATACATGATAAGTAGCTTATGAATAGTTGATGTCACTTACTGAACTTATGTCATCTAGTGAAATAAAAGACAGTCTTAGGGACATGACTCATCTGGGAGAGGGTAGTAAATATGGTGTGTTCTCCAGTGTCAGCCCTGCTGACAGGGCCCTACAGTCTCATATAATGTAAAGAAAGGGAGTGTGCATGTGGGGGAAAAGCGCCTGTGCATATTTAAGCATAAAAGGGCATTTTATAAATCTGTTTGAGTTAAACAATTTTTTGTATAAACTGGACTAAACAAATCAGTTCCTTTCTTGAGAAGAGGTACCTGTAACAATTTATTTTCAAATGTTTGTTTCTCCACAAAGTGAAAGATTTCCTACTCTACCTACAAGAATACATTATAAAATATGTGGCTAGCAGTTGTCTGTGACATTTTGTGGCACTGTAGAGGTACTGAACCTGTCAGTCTGGGTCCCCATTTTTCTATTATTTTCTCCTGCCTCTCCTCCCCTACATGCACACCAGTCTTCCTGTATCAGACACAGATGGAGATGTTTTTGAACTCACCCATGAAAGCCAGAAATAGCTCAGCCTGGAAGTGAAATTGGGTAGACAAGTAAGCACTGTCACCAAACCTGGCAGTTCACAATCTTTTTTACCAAAATGTAGCCTAAAGGAAAAACAATGGTTCATGTGTTTTTCTTCTTTATCACTTCTCCTTTTTCAGTACAAAGCAGTTGATGGAATTTAAGATTCAAGTGAGCAAGGGACCATTATTCAAACCCATTCAACTCTATTGAACTCAACCTCAATAATTACATGTACTTTTTTATATATCTGTATTTAAAGTGTTTTTTGATGGCCCATATTTAGGGTACATAGCAAGATACATTTCCAAACTTGTTTCCATATGGAAAAAGTAAAGTTTGGGTTATTCTAAGTAAATGGAAGAAAACCAACATAATACCTCTAAACATCTCTCATCACAAAGTATTTATTCCACAAAAATAATATGACAGTAAAATGATACATATATGAAAGTAAATAAGATTTGCAATCACAGTGAAGACATGTACAGAGACCAACGTTCAGGTTGTAGTTCTAAAAAACTTCAGCCTTAGGACATTAACACTGACCAAGCAAACATTAAAAGAAGGTGGGGAGTTTACTGCCCTTTGGAGTCTATTTGGACTAAAGTACTTATTTTAAGAACACACACAGCATGAGGCAGTGCTCTGAGAATTATTCTCCATTTCTAAAGTTGTCCATGAATAGAGCATTTTGATGTATCAAAAATGTTATTATCCAATTTCTAGTAAGTGAATCTAGAGTGCAATTAAAATATTTTGAGGAAGAAAGATACCAAGAATAAGATTTCTGTTCATTTGAATATTTCCAATCAGCATTTAATTTTAAAAACATATTAAATTTTTAGTTGAAATTCATGTCCATTGATTTATTTTAGTTTCTCTAAGAATCTTGCATTTGTATATGTTCTTTTATTCTAAAGTATTTTTTAAAAAAATTAGTTATCAATGGATCTCTATTTCATTTATTTATATGTGGTGCTTAACCTTAGCCTAGCCGCACACATGCTAGGGAAGTGTTCTACTTCCCTAATGAGTTATACACTGAGTTATAACCCCAGCCCTTATCCTATAATTTTTAGTGATATTTCTTTTCCTAAAAGTTTTGGACCAGTAGTTAATTACAGCTAGGACTTTCGGAAATGAAATTGGATAACCCATCACTGTTATACCTTCAATGAGTTCAGTGGCCCCAGGCAACTCTCAGCTTCTTCTGCAAACCTGTCCTGATCAAGAAAGAGGTGGAGGGAAGCATACCCAATGGCTCCTTTTAGCTTTTAGCTCACACATTTCAGTTTCAGTAATTGTCACTGCCCTGAATCAGCTCCTTTTATTTTAGTAAAGACTTAACCTATGAATGAGTACCAGTAGTGTCTGTTTGTGGATTTTGGATTTTGGTCCCATTACTTTGCAGTTACAGCATATTGGAGTTGCTAATTTTTTTTCCCTTAAAACCTGTGTCTCCACATAAGAGAAGCTTGATTCCATTTGAAAATCTGAATTTCTAACTAAACGTAATTTATTTTCTGAAAACTCGAGTAATATATTTTCATAAAATTTGCTTTTTAGTCTTTTCATAATCCCTGCCACTTAATTCCTGTTTTTATCTGCTATTTATTCACATTCAAATTGGTTTCTGTTACATTGTAGTTAAAGATTACAGTTAACCTAATCTTCAACGGGCACTTTCTAGTTCATTTATCTTCTTTGGAACATTCCTGCTTCATGTATAGGTTTGGTTCCACTGTAATGGTGCCTCATAGTTTCTTTTTAAGAACAGAAAATGTTTTATCACTGTTCTAAACTACACTATACAAAAGTATCTCTTTGCTGTATATTTTGGTAGTTCAACAATGATGTGATTTCTGAAGAATTTTTGCCAGGTTTTCTTCAAATGTTACCATCAATTTAGTAAAATTTAAAGCATTTTATCATGTATCAGTTTCCCAAAGAATGTCTTCATTACCTAGTTCGATATTTGTATTATAGTGTATTTTTTGATCCAACAAAAATTTTGCCTATCCTCACAAAAGTGTTACAAAATCACTTCTTTGTTGTTTGTGTTCATCACCAGTAAGCTTTCAAAATTTAGATTTTTAAATGTTAATTATTGTTGCAGGTATTTAGAGAAACCCAATACCTATTGATACAGTAAATATATCAAGTGGGTGTAATATTTCTATAGGAAAAAACAGGGCTAATCTTTTGAAATAATATGCTCAATTGGAAAGTATAGCAGTCTGGATGCTATGGACTGCTGACTATCCATTTCAGATTTTTATAAGGGAGGAGAAAAGCTACTGTAAAGATAGAAAGAGCCCGGCACCTGTGTAAACAAAAGCCTCTTCCCTAATTGCCCTCAAACCCCTCATAAAAGCTGCAAAGAATCTTCACCTCTTATCCGTAAAGGCCAGGCAGCTGACCTTGCCGGTGCCAAGGCAAACTTAAAAGATAATGATAACACTCCTCTCGGAGACTCAGAAGTTAAAATAACATCATATATATAATTTTATGTCAGCCAATTAAAAAGAACACTGTAAAACTTTTCGCCTTTCATTATAAATAAGACTGTTGAACAAAGGCTCGGGGCCTCTTAGCATCACCGGATTACCGTGTGTGCAGAGGACCAGGCTCGAGCTTGCCAATAAATGATGCATTGATTGTGGTCTCTGGTGGTCTTTGTGGGGTCTCGAGCCGCTGGGCATAACATATGGGGGCTCGCCCGGGATACCCCAAGCCCACCTAGACACCTGATCATAGAGTCATAAGTGACATCATTGGCCGGTGAGTAAGGCATTGCCGTATTTCTGTCTGGATTGCCTGCAGGTTCTGGTTCTAGGCTGGCAAAGTCCTGGCGGACGCGCTATAGGAACCCAGCAGGGTCTCGGGAGACGTCCCCTCGACCCATCTGGGCAGCGTGTGTGCTGCATCTGGGTGACTTTGTCGCGTCTGGGCGGCCTTTGTGCTGCATCTGGGCAACCTTTGTGTTGCTTCTGGACTTTTGTTTTTGTCGACAAAATACCAACTAGCCAATTGTAATCTAGCGCGCAATATATATATGTCTGTCTGTTTGTGCATTTGTGTATTGTCCTGTATGGTCTTTACTCTTGCCTCCTATTAAAATTCTTCGGTGTGTTAGTCCACTACTGTTCTGTTTCTCATTCTTAAACTTCTCATCTCCAATCTGGAGGAAGACGGGTCTATAAATCTCCTGACGGAGAGGAGAAATACTAACCAATGGTCAAATTCACTTCATCCTTTTGGAATTATACAGGAAACAGGATTTCAACCGGATAGACAACCAGCAGAGGCTCTCTGCTGTAACGACATCTCCAACCCACGCCAGCGTCGTCTGATCTAATTTCTTTTTTATCTAACCTTTACATTTCTCCTCCTCTCCATAGTGGGATATCTAGTTGCTGTAGAAATGGGCCAAACTCAGAGTACCCCTTTGGCCATAGTAGTCAGCCCCTTTGGGGAGGCTCAAGCCAGAGCACGCAATTTGTCAGCTGAGATCAATAAAAAAAAAATTTGTAACCCTTTGCAGGTCGGAATGGCCGACCTTCCAAGTGGGATGGCCCCCAGAGGGAACCTTCAACCTTCCAACCATCCGAAAAGTCAAAGAGAAAGTCTTCCAATCAGGGAAAATTGGCTACCCAGATCAAATTCCATATATTCTGACCTGGGAAAGCTTAGTAGACAGTGACCCTCCAACCTGGCTTTCTCCCTTCCTACCGCCACCGCCCTCCCCCACAACTGAAATGCTTGCCCTAAAGAAGTTAGGCTCCTCAGAAAAGCCCACAGCTCCTCACCCCATTCTCCCAGAGGAAGATTCAGACCACCTTTTCTCTAACCCCCCTCCATATATGCAAGCCCCTATTCCTCCTCAGGACCCAGGACAGGAGGCTGCAAAAGAAAGAGAAGCTGCTGCAGCCGGAAATGAAGAAGAAAGAACTGGCTCGGGAGGGCCGGCAAGGAGAACGCAAGGCCGAGTTCAGTGGGCAGCCTACCCCTCCCAACCAGAAGCTCCAGATTCTATGATCGCTCTGCCGCTCTGAGAAACTGGGCCGCCAGACAACGCTGGCAATACCCGGCTTCAATATTGGCCCTTCTCTACGAGCGATTTATATAATTGGAAGAATCAAAATGCTAAGTTTTCTGACAATCCTAAAGACTTAATTTCCCTTTTAGATAGTGTCATGTTTACTCATCAGCCTACTTGGGATGACTGTCAGCAGCTACTCCGGATCCTGTTTACGACCGAGGAGCGTGAAAGAATCCAGATGGAAGCCAGAAAGTTGGTCCCAGGGGACGACGGACAGCCTACTGTAAACCCTGACATAATTAATGCTTCTTTCCCCTTGTCCAGGCCGCCACAAGATGAATGGGACTACAATACGGCTGAAGGTAGGGAGAGGCTCCGGGTTTATCGCCAGACTCTAATGGGGGGTCTCCGGGCTGCAGCTCGTAAGCCCACCAATTTGGCCAAGGTATACTCAGTAATGCAAGAAAGGCAGGAATCACCCTCAGCTTACTTAGAAAGATTAATGGAAGCATTTAGACAGTACACTCCTATGGATCCAGAGTCACCCGAGAATCAGGCAGCAGTAGTAATGAGTTTTGTTAACCAGGCAGCATCGGATATAAGGCGTAAGTTACAGAGAATAGAGGATTTAGAAGGGAGAAGTATTCAAGACTTAATGAGAATAGCCCAGCGGGTATTCAACAACAGAGATGCACCAGAAGAAAAACAGCTTAGGGCTACTAGGGAAATGACTAAAGCGTTAGCTGTAGCAGTGCAGGGCGGGAGGACAGAGAAAGAAAGAAACAGACTCCCGAGCAATCGGCCACCACCTGGGGACTCCAGGGCACATGAGCTGGGTCAGAATCAGTGCGCCTACTGTAAAGAGGAAGGTCATTGGGCTAGAGAATGCCCTAAAAAAAGAAACCACAGATCTAGAGATAGTAGAGGAACGACTAGGAGATCATCGGTCCTGGTCACCCGAGATGAAATGCACGATTAGGGGCGACGGGGTTCAGAACCCCTCCCCGAACCCAGGGTAACTCTGAAAGTGGAGGGGACTCCAGTGCAGTTTTTGGTGGATACAGGAGCTCAATATTCAGATTTGACTGACCCTCAAGGAAAGATTTCAACAAGCGCCTCGTGGGTACAAGGGGCTATGGGGATTGAAAAGTGCCCCTGGACGACCAAAAGAACAGTAGACTTGGGAACGGGAAAAGTGTCCCACTCATTCTTAGTCATACCCGACAGCCCCTATCCCTTGCTGGGAAGAGATTTATTAACCAAAATCGGGGCCCAAATTCATTTTCATCCCGAAGGCGCCCAGGTAACAGATGGACAAGGAAAGTTGTTACCTATGCTAACTCTTACTTTGGAGGATGAGTATCGGCTACACCAGCAGCCGCAATCCCCTGATAAAAACATTAAAGACTGGGTACAGCGGTTCCCAGACACTTGGGCAGAGACTGGAGGAATTGGGCTAGCTAAACATCGGCCTGCCCTCTATATAGAGACAAAACCAGGAGCTAACCCCGTTAGGGTTAAACAATACCCCATGACCAGGGAGGCACGGACAGGAATAACCCCCCACATCAGGCGACTGCTGAACCAAGGGATACTACGACCTTGCCGGTCGGCATGGAACACCCCCCTGCTTCCAATACGGAAGCCCAACTCAAACGAGTACCGCCCAGTACAGGACCTAAGAGAGGTAAACAAAAGGGTGGCGGACATACACCCTACTGTGCCTAATCCGTATACACTTCTGAGTGCGCTTCCTCCTTACAAACAATGGTATACGGTGCTGGATTTAAAAGATGCCTTTTTCAGCTTGTCTCTAGCTCCAAAAAGCCAAGAGCTATTTGCCTTTGAATGGACGGACATTGATATGGGTATCAATGGACAACTCACCTGGACAAGATTGCCGCAAGGATTCAAAAATTCTCCCACCTTGTTTGATGAAGCTCTACATGAGGACTTGGGTGAGTTTAGGAAAAACCATCCCAACCTAACCTTGTTACAATATGTAGATGATCTCCTTGTAGCCGCTGAAAACTGGGATGAATGCATCCGAGGAACAGAAAATTTACTCCAGACACTGGGCAACCTGGGATATCGGGATCAGCAAAGAAGGCCCAAATCTGCAGACCTGAGGTAACGTACTTGGGCTATCTCTTAAAGGGAGGAAAACGATGGTTAACTCAAGCCCGAAAAGAAACTGTTCTAAGAATCCCAAAGCCTCAGTCCCCACGTCAAGAAAGGGAATTCCTTGGGTCAGCTGGCTTCTGTCGACTATGGATTCCAGGGTTTGCAGAATTAGCCAAACCACTGTACGAGGCCACAAAAGACAAGCAGCCCTTTAATTGGACAATAGAGGCAGATAAAGCATTTCAACAAATCAAGGATGCCCTCTTGTCAGCCCCGGCCCTGGGACTCCCCGATGTTATTAAACCGTTGTTCTCTATATAGATGAAAGTAAAGGGATAGCAAAAGGAGTCTTGACTCAATACCTGGGCCCCTGGAGGAGACCAGTAGCATACCTGTCAAAAAAAATGGACCCGGTGGCTGCAGGCTGGCCCCCATGCCTACATATGATTGCTGCCACAGCCCTAATGGTAAAAGATGCTGATAAATTGACTATGGGACAAGAATTACATGTGATTACTCCACATGCTATTGAGGGAATCCTGAGACAACCTCCAGATCGATGGCTCAGTAATGCTCGGCTCACACATTATCAGAGCCTATTGCTTAACCCTCTCAGGATTATTTTTCAGGCACCCTCAGCTCTCAATCCTGCTACGCTGCTGCCTGACCCTGACCTGGACACACCCGTACATGACTGCTCAGAAGTCCTAGCCCAGGTTCATGGGCTTAGAGAAGACCTGAAAGATCATCCGCTGCTTGATGCAGATGCAGTGTGGTTCACGGATGGGAGCAGCTTTTTACATCAGGGTCAAAGATATGCGGGCGCAGCAGTAGTAACTGAGACAGAGGTGATCTGGGCTGAGCCCCTACCAATAGGCACCTCTGCCCAGAAGGCAGAATTAATAGCTATGACTAAGGCTCTGATGATGGGAGAAGGAAAAAAATTGACCGTATACACGGACAGCCGTTATGCCTCTGCAACTGCCCATATTCATGGGGCTATTTACAGAGAAAGGGGAATGCTAACAGCAGAAGGGAAATCTATTAAAAACAAGGAAGAAATTGTGTCCCTGATAGATGCCATTTGGTTACCCAAGAAATTGGCTATCGTACACTGCCCTGGGCATCAAAAACCAACTGATCCAGTATCTAGGGGCAATTGTTTAGCAGATAAGATGGCATGAGAGATAGCCCTTCAGAGAGACTTGATTATGGTTGCTCAACTCCCAGACTCTGGCCCACGAACCCTTCCAAAAGACCCAACCTACACAGAAGAGGACTTATCATGGATTCGCCAGCAGCCAAAAGCCCAATGCTTAGACGGATGGTGGAAAGACTCTGAAAGCCGGATAATACTTCCAGAACTGTTGGGACAGAAAGTGTTGTGCAGGCTCCACCAGACCACCCACCTGGGGACAAGAAAATTACAGAACTTGATGCAGCAAGCAGGAATTAGAATTAAAGGTGTGCAGAATAAGATAGAACAGATTGTCAAAAGTTGCAGGGTTTGTAAGTTAACAAATGCAGGATATAGTAAGTGGGAATAAGGAAATAGATTAAAGGGAGATAGGCCGGGGGCATATTGGGAAGTTGATTTCACTGAAGTAAAACCTGGAAAATACGGGTATAAATATCTATTAGTCTTTGTAGATACTTTTTCAGGATGGGTCGAAGCCTTTCCCACCAAGCGAGAAACAGCGCAAATAGTGGCTAAAAAGATTTTAGAAGACCTCCTGCCAAGGTATGGATTTCCTGTAATGATAGGGTCGGACAATGGGCCAGCGTTTACTTCCCAGGTAAGTCAGGGGCTGGCTACAGTACTTGGGGCAAATTGGAAACTACATTGTGCTTATCGACCCCAAAGCTCAGGACAGGTAGAGAGAATGAACAGAACTTTAAAAGAGACCTTAACTAAATTAACCATGGAGACTGGCGGTAACTGGGTAGCTCTCCTTCCCTATGCCCTATATCGGGTGCGTAATTCTCCCTACAAGATGGGACTCACCACTTATGAAATCATGTTTGGGACCCCACCTCCAATACTCCCTGATCTGACTGAGCGGCTCCTAAAAGAAGAAAATGTAGATGATTTTGAACTTTTATTTTCCCTCCAGGCCCTGCAGAGGGCCCACAGAGAAGTTTGGCCAAAGCTCAGAGGCCTGTACGAGTCAGGCCCGCCTCCTGTTCCTCACAACTTCCACCCAGGGGACTGGGTCCTAGTGAAGCGACACCGACAGAGTAACCTGGAGCCTCGGTGGAAGGGCCCCTACATGGTCATTCTAACTACACGCACCGCTCTCAAAGTCGACGGCATCGCCTCCTGGATTCATCACACCCACGTTAAGCCGACTGAACCCCTTGCTGACATTGTGCTTCCTGCCCTAGACGACTCAACGTGGAGAGTGGACAGGTCCAAAAATAACCCACTAAAGATCAAGCTTTACCGTCACCGACTGTGATTATGTTCTTACTTTTGCTTTGTTATTTTGCCCTGGCCACAACCGTGGCTGTGGCTCCAGTTTTTGGAGCCACCAACCTCAGCCCACATCAGCCTTATGAAATCACCTGGGAAGTAACCAACCCGGCGGCAAGAGTTCCCAGCCTGACTGTGACTGAATACCACCCTTTATGGACATGGTGGCCTGACCTGCAAGTAGACCTTTGCACTTTAGCAAATGGGGCTTTTTCTGTGGGAACAGGCACTATTAGCGTTAATGAAGAATTACACCTAAGTAAATGGGCCCTTTCAGATACAGTAAGTGGGAGAACGAGGAGATTTAACTGTGTTTATACTCGGGGGAGGGAGGAACTCCAGCATCTCCCCTTCTATGTGTGTCCTGGTTATTCTCACCAGAAAGAATGTGGAGGGGAAGAATCTTATTTCTGTGCTAAATGGGGATGTGAAACCACAGGGCAGGCTTATTGGATAAAAGCCTCTCGTGATTTAATTGAAGTCAAGCGAGGTGAAAAAGCCTCATGTAGCAGTAATTGTAACCCCCTGTTAATCACCTTCACTGATAAGGGGAGGCGGAACAAACAATGGACAAGAACCCGGTCATGGGGTTTACGCCTCTATGCTGAGGGACCTGATTTAGGGGTTGTGTTCACTGTTCGGATGATTATAAAGCCATTCACCCAGTCATTAGGGCATAACCAAATTTTACGCCCCCCAGCCCGAAGAATTCCGGTCATCCCCCCTACCCGAGGTCCAAAAATTATTAAATCAGTTACCTCACGACCAACCACCCGCTCCTTAAGTGCCCCCTACTTAAGGATCACACAACCCCACAAACAGTTGATTATAAATCCAATTCAAACAGAAGTTCATCCCCTTCTGAATCTTTTGTCTTGGTCCTTCATGGTGCTCAATGCCACCCACCCTAATATGACCCGGTCCTGCTGGCTCTGCTATGACACTGTTCCCCCGTATTATGAGGGAGTAGCAGTACAAGCGCATGTTACTATCTCCACCAGCCTCCAGGACTGTCGTTGGCGATCCAAACAGTCCCTAACCCTAGAGCAAGTGTCCGGGCAAGGGCTCTGTTTAGGAAAAGTGCCCCATGCCAGCCGATCCCTCTGTCACTCGACTTGGGGAATCCAACCTCAGGCAGAAAACTCTTTTATAATACCCCACAATGATACCTGGTGGGCTTGCTCCTCTGGACTCACCCCCTGTGTCCACTGGAGTGTGTTAAAACGGTCAAAGGATTACTGTGTTCTAGTCAGATTGGTTCCGCGGCTAATTTACCATGAGCACCAGAGTTTTATGACTATGATTGAACAAGGATGGGGCACGAAACAGAGCCCCATTCGACAAAAACGGGAGCCTATTACTTCTCTAACTCTCAGTCTGCTGCTCGGAGCTAGCCTGGGAGGATTAGGAACTGGAGTAGCATCCTTAGTCACTCAGAGCCAACACTATTCTAAACTAAGAGCAGCAATAAATGCGGACATAGAGCGTTTAGAAGATTCAATCTCTCATTTAGAGCAATATTTAACTTCCCTAGCCGAAGTGGTCTTACAGAATAGAAGAGGTTTAGACTTAATATTTTTACAACAAGGAGGCTTATGTGTTGCCCTAGGGGAAGAATGTTGTTTTTATATAGATCACTCTGGGACAATCAAGGATAATATGGCAAAAGTCAGAGAAGGACTCACAAACAGAAAGAAAGAATGAGAAGCTCGTCAGAACTGGCTTGAATCTTGGTTCAATTTTTCCCCTTGGTTAACTACTCTAGTGTCTGCTATAGTGGGACCCCTAATATTGTTGCTACTAGCTGTAACTATAGGACCTTGTATAATCAATAGGTTAATTGCTTTTGTTAAACATAGAATAAATACGGTACAACTAATGGTGCTGAGGGCCCAATATCAGCCCGGGAAGCAGTAAGGGTTAAAACTAGAGAGACCCAAGATTGGCTCTCTAAATGTTCTTGGAAAGGGGGGAATGTAAAGATAGAAAGAGCCCGCACCTGTGTAAACAAAAGCCTCTTCCCTAATTGCCCTCAAACCCCTCATAAAAGCTGCAAAGAATCTTCACCTCTTATCCGTAAAGGCCAGGCAGCTGACCTTGCCGGTGCCAAGGCAAACTTAAAAGATAATGATAACACTCCTCTCGGAGACTCAGAAGTTAAAATAACATCATATATATAATTTTATGTCAGCCAATTAAAAAGAACACTGTAAAACTTTTCGCCTTTCATTATAAATAGGCCTGTTGAACAAAGGCTCGGGGCCTCTTAGCATCACCGGGTTACCGTGTGAGCAGAGGACCAGGCTCGAGCTTGCCAATAAATGACTCTTTGTTGCTTGCATTGATCGTCGTCTCTGGTGGTCTTTGTGGGGTCTCGAGCCGCTGGGCATAACACTAGCAAATAAACTTAAGAAAAGAAATAAAGAGAGACAGGTTTGAGGCCTGAACATACCTAAACAAGCCTAAAATAAGACTGCCAAATCATCAAAAACTAACTGGCCATGGAGGATAAACAATCTCCACAAGGCCGTGGATCATCTGGTGTCACCCACGTTCCCCCTTCTTCCCTTTTCTTTAAGGTTAACTTGACCACCTGTTAACCAAAATAAACTGCCCTACCACATTGCTGGAATGTTAATTTGCATGTACTACTTGCTGATGTAATCATGCGCCGAAATTAGCCCGCTCATGTTTGAATCAGCCAATTATGTGTACCTGCGCCAAACTCCCTAACTTTTCCTATATAAACCCCTGATTTCTGAGCCTCGGGGTTGACTCCTTTATCTCCTGCGTGAGATACGTGTTGCCCCAGAGCTCCATTATTAAAGTGCCTCGTGCTTTTGCATCAAGCCGGTCTCTCGTGTTTCCTGGAGCGCGCCATCCTGAGACTCGAGTAAGGGTCTCCCTTTTTGGGGAGGTCCTACAACACATGCTAACCAAGCACTCAAACATTGAGCCACAACCCTAGTCCTGATTTATTTCACTTAGCATGATATTCTCCAATTCCATACATTTACTAGCAAATGCCATAATTTCATTCTTCTTTATGGCTGAATAATATTCCATTGTGTATATATGCCACATTTTCTTTATCTATTCATCTGTTGAAGGGCATCTAGGTTGGTTACATACCTTTTCTGTCATGAATTGAGTGCTATAAACATAGATGTGGCTGTGTCACTGTAGTCTGATGATTTTAAGTCCTTTGGGTATAAACCAAGGAGTGGAATAATGGGGTAAAATGTTGGTTCCATTCCAAGTTTTCTGAGGAATCTCCATACTGCTTTCTACAGTGGTTGCACAAGTTTGCAGTCCACCAGCAATGTATGAGTGAATATTTTCCCCTACATCCTTGCAAACATTTACGGTTACTTGTATTCTTGATATATTTCTGACTGAGATGAACTCTCAGTATAGTTTTAATTTGCATTTCTCTCCTTACTAGAGATGTTGACCATCATATTTTTGACCATTTGCATTTCTTCTGTGAGGTGCCTGTTTGGTTTCTTTGCCCATTTATCGATTGAGTTTTTGGGGATTTTTGGTATTAAGCTCTTTTAATTCTTTGTATATCCTTGAGATTAATGCTCTGAGGTGTAGATGTTAAAGATTTTCTACCTTTCTGAGAGCTCTTTTTATTGTTTCCTTTGCTGTGAAGAACTTTTTATTTGATACCATCCCATTTGTTGATTCTTGATTTTACTTCTGCATTAGGAGTCTTATGGAGGATGTCAGTTCCTGAGCCGACATGATTGAGATTTGGGCCTTCTTTTCCTTCTAATAGGGGCAGGATTTTTAGTCTAATACCAAGATCAACAAGACCTTTTCTTGAGAAGCCTCTGAAATTGTGAGAAAACCAAACATAATAGCAAAAGAATGTCACATGGCTAGATGGCCATTTGTACAGAGGTGAATGGAGGAGAGTTAAGCCTCAGAATAGAGAGAAGCTAGATGACCATGAAGTTTCTTTCTAAAGAACCTCTTTGATCCTGCAATTATTATAATAAAATTTGTTATCATTACTAATATTCAATTAAAACTATTCAGTGTTTTCACTGGAATTATAGCTTACTGTTTACTAGTGAGATCCTCATGGTGTCAGAAAGAAAAAAACATAGTGCAATATAGTTAATAGGTAAAAACATCTTTCCAAATGTCTGACATTTCTTAATTCCTTACAGTTTATGCAGTAGGTCATGTACTATTTAAGAGTACTGGACCACCAAATGCAAGTAACCCATGGTTGGCTTAATTCTAGTCATATTAAATGGACATTTTATTTAGATCAATAAGTAAGGGGAGAAAAATTTATTAACATAGGACAAAGCATGTTAGTATGCTTGAAGCAAATGGGACTCTTATTCCATACCCAAGTAACTTGTAAAGAGAAATTGGAAAAATGAGTATTTGGAAGAATCTGTATTATGGGTATGAGAGTAGGTGATCCAAAGGAAAAATGTACAAAAATTTCAGCTTCTTATGGTAGCAGAAGCCTAGCACACATTCTTCCAACTTTGCAGAAAGGAAATCTTCAGAAGAATCCCTATGACTTTACCAAACTTCCAACAGGAACCCTGAGTTTTTTTTCTAGCCATGACTTACCTGTCTACCTACCAAATTCTTGTCTTTCTCATCCCTGAATTTTTTCTTCACTAGTTCATCTTTCACCTAGTTTCTCCTAGTCTTTCAAGCCTGCCCAGCTAAGTCTGTCCTCTTCTTTGTTATGTATTCCCTCTGCTAAATCCCATTTTCCTTTTTCCTTCATTCTCTGGAATTATTGTCCTCTTGTCAAGGGAAATATTCCACCCTTTTCTATAACATTGAACACACGTTCTTGCCATGAATGAAATCAAGTATCTTTGTTCTTTGCCTGTTTTGCCAGTCTCACAAGGGTTCCTTCACTCAGCAACTTTCTTTTCTTAAAAACCATATCAAGTTATACCAATCCTTTGTATTACCAGGAAGTATAATGTCAGAGGGAGACATTTAGGTTCCACAGATTGGTATAAATACCACAGATTGGTATAAATTGCTTTTTCAGGTTCATTTTTTATTAGTCTTTACCACACATCAAGACTTCTAGAAGCACCTGATGACTTACTCACTAAGCAACAATATAGCAGATATACTTGTACCCAGAGCTTTTGTTTCTGATGTTCTCTTCTTAGTATGCCCTCCCTTTACTTTCTGTTTATACAGGACAAACCTATGCATATTTTTCCCTCCTTTATTAGTATATTGAAAGCTCTTTAAATAATCATGTTTATTTACCTTTCTATTCCAAGGCTAGACCAATGCCTAGCACATAGAAGATATCTAATAAATGTCACTTCTAATGAATACAGTATGGCCTTCAAGCAAATGAAGTTCTGAATTCTGTAGTAGAAACTTCATAAGATCTCAGCTTATCAAGTGCCTTGGCCAATTTCTCCTCATGTTAAAAGGCTGAACTGGTCTGGAAGACCAGTATGACAACCATATCTCTTTTCTCTTGTAACATTATACCAAGATGTGCAGGGCAAGTCACGATTTCAGAAAGTCAGTATTACACAAATACAACATGCTTTACAACTGAGAGTAGACCTTGAAAGACCCCTTACCATAGAGTTTAATTTAGGCTCTCTTCATTCCCACATTGTCTTGGGGACCCTGGGAAAATGAACTTCAATTCCTCACTGTTCTTCAACAACATTGTTCAGCAAACATTTACTGATCCCTCAGTATATATGATATCCTAGGGTCAGAAAAAAACAGAAGAACAAAAAATTCCTATTTTCATGGAACTCAGAGTCATAGAAGGAAGATAGACAAGAAACAAACATTTAATGTGTTCATTCACTTCACACATATTTACTGCATCCTAAGCAGATGGTCTAGTAACAATATAGAGGAGCTGCTATGGGGACAGTGGGCAACTAGTACCCAATTCTTCCATGGTTTATACTAAAAGAAAAAAGAAAATTTTGATATATGAATGGGAAAATCAACAATATTTATATAAAGTTAGGGGAAAATGACAGTAAATTGAGTTCTGGATATTACAAGTAATTGAGAATGTTGGGAAATAATGTTATAGAAATTAAGGAAAATGAAGTCAAAGGCACTCATAAAGGTGATATCAAGAAAGTTCTTGGCTGCCATGCAAGAAGTTTTTTTTTTTTTTTTTTTTTAATGTACACTGTAGAGAACCACTGAAAGATTTCAACTGGGAGAGGAGAACTCAAATCAGATTTGCAATTTAGAATATATGTTAGAGGGGGTAAAATGCAAATGTCAGTCCAAGTATGACCTCATGAAGCCTTTAAACCAAAGTAATAACAATGTAAATGAATAGGAGGTGACAAACTTGAATGAAACTTCATAGGAACTTTTAAAAGGATTTGGTGGCAGAATACATGTTGGGGATAAGAGAGAAAAGAATCTGCCCAGGTGCTGTGGCCATTATTGTAAACTGGGAATATAAAAAGGGGAGCAAGATTTGGAGGGAGATAAGAAATATGATACAATATTTGTCTAAACCAGATAATACTGAAAGTTAATGAATTCAAAGAGAACTGCATCATGTAATGTTGCAAAAATCTTTGTCCATCAAATATTAACTGATTTTTGTTATTGTTTATGAACTGACTGCCTTTCACCACCAAGAAATAGATATTCACCCCCTCCTCCTCCATAAAGTTTCAAGCTAATAAATGCAAGATTTACTTGCATTTATTTACTCCCTCTGACATGTATTCTAAATTGCAAATCTGATTTGAGTTCTCTCCCAGTCAAAATCCCTCAGTGGTTCTGTATAGCCTACATTAAATGCAAATTTCTTGCATGGCAGCCAAGAACTTTCTTGATATCACCTCTATGAATACCCTGTAAGAAGTAATTGGAAATAAGCTCTCAAAATGTATTTCTTGAGCATCCTAAAAGACCTGTGATTAATTTCAAAGGAAACATTCCCATTCTTCCTTACTGATTTATAAGTAATAATTTCTGTAGCTAAAATGAGAAAAGACATCAAATGAAAAAAAAACACAGTAAGCTCTGAGTATTGAATTTTTGACTTCTGTGTTTCAGGATGAGCATATCAGGATAGTTAATGCAGTGTGCCCAGAAAAGGGTAACTAGAATGGCAGAGAACATGAAACCTGTTATATAAGAAACCTGTGCTTGTTAGCCAGGTAATGAGAAGATTAAAGTAGTTATGACAGGGGCTTTCTACATATTTTAAGACCTGTCAGTTGTTAAAATTCAATTCTGTGGCTCCAGAGGGAAGAGGTATTTCCAATGATGCAAGTAGAATAGAAATATATTTGGGGATCAGTACAAAAAATAATGTTCCAGCAGCTACAGCAATCAATTATATCATCTCCTTAGATGGCAGTTAAATCTCCAACACCAGAGACTTTTAAGGAGGAATGAGATGATCACTTTATATTGTATTGTAGAAAGAAGGATTGTACTGAGTAAGACACATTCCTATACTGAAATTCTACATTCCAGAATTTTATAGAGTAACACTTTAGGATTGTGGCTTAAATTTTCTACAGGCATAGGGTGTACATTTCTGGTCATAGGCTATATATCTGGACAAAAGGCTAATTGTTTGAGCTATAGCTGTTTATATGAACTTAAATGTGATTCTGCCTTTGTCTAGCCATGTCCTTGGTGTTAGATCCTAGTACAGGAACTGTACATTAATGCTTAAATTTATTTGTCAAGGTTGGGTATTATGAGTTACCCTTGGTCTTACCCCCTACACAAACTCCTATCTAATAAAAGAGGATAGAAGGTGAGGCTTATCTTCCATAGGACTTTAGCATAAAATGTGATTGAGAATTTATGTTTACTGCGGGGGCGCCTGGCAACCCAACCAGTGCTTGACAAGGATCCACTGGGGGAATGATGTTTGCAAGGACTCATCATCCCAGGAGATGCCAGATGCTTGCCTCTGGGCTCTGGTCCTTTTTCTGCATTATGTTTCTAATATTACATTACTCATACTATTCCTTGGTAGTAATCACTGAGGGTGAAGGGAATACTACAGAATTTCCCAAGAATATTAATAAAACATTAGGGACTATAACTCCTTCTCAGCCACAAGTAGCAAAAAATCTTTTACCACTGTGTGATGTGTCTTCTCCCTGGGGTGCTTGTTATGAACATGTAATGCAGTACATAAATTTGGCCATGGAACCGTCTGTCTTTCCAACCATGAGTATGCAAAAAGCACCTCCCACAGTAGCTACTAGATATGGACTAGCTTATTTTATCAATGGCAAGCCCTGCTACCCCCCCTAAAGTCAAGCCCTTAGAGAAGGTAGATATAGATCTCCCCCTGTCTCCTACAGGGTGGTTTAATCCAGATGATGGTTTTGTTTATGTGTGGTGGTAAGGTAAAAGAATAAGGTTTCACAACATTCCTTCCTTCCTACAAAGAATAGGTCACCCCTATAATAAACATTGGTACACAATGCCCTGTTCTGGGAAAAAGAGCTACATAAGACAATGTAATCTATTCATTAAAAAATCTTAGCCATGGGAACCATTGGGACTGTTGCCCTCCTGTAACTTAGCAATTTAGATATTAATCAGATGGACCTAGTAGAAATGGTCATGTGAGATTATTTGTCTATCGCTTTAACTATGAGAATAATAATAGTTTTAGGTCACATAGAGTTTAGATATTAAGGAAATAAACATTGTATTAGCTCATTGACTTAGTTAGATATTTGTAATCTGTACGGTTACTGATTTCTCACAATCTTTCAGTAAAAACAATTTCTGCCTATGCTTTGGAAACTTCTTTGATTTTATTAATCATAAGCCTGTCATCATAGCCTGAAGAAAAGTGTATATAAACCCAGCCTTCCCCAGAATAAAGTGGGATTGATTGCACCAGAACTAGAGTCTGTGTCTTTCATTCTCCATCCATTGCCCACGCTGTCTCCCCACGCCCCATTTACCAGTGTGGAACCCATGGACTCCTGCTAGGGCTGGACCCCGGCAGTTTACTTCCTTTACTCTCCATTGTATAAAAATACATTTGTTATTAAGATACCTGTGTAGGTGTATTTCTCCAGACCCCTCCTTTTTTGAGATGGTGTTTTATTACATTGTTCAGACTGATTTAACCCCTGGACTCAAATTATCCTACTTCATCCTCCCAAGTGCTGGGATTGCAGGTTGTGTCGCCACATACAACTTTCCTTTGACCTTGTATCTCATTTTCCATGTGCTTTTAAGACCACTTGTCATTTCCATGTGTCCATACCAATTCAAAGACTCTGTTAGGGAGGAGGCAGGTATTTGTTGGAAAGCAGAGTACAGTAAACATGTTAAGAAAAAGCAGAATAAAGTAAGCTACACATATTGATACAGGTGAATATTCTTTATCCAAAATGCTTAGGACTACAGGTGTTTTGAAATTCATGCATTTTCAGAGTTTGGAATATTTGCATATATATAATGGCCTATCTTGGAGATGGAACCCAAATCTAAAAATGAAATTCACTTATTTTTATATGTACCTTATAATCATAGCCATAAGGTAATTTTATACAAGAGTTTTAATGTGCCTGTTTTTTGACTGTGAGCTATCACATGAGGTCAAGTGCTGAATTTTCTACTTGTGGCATCTTGTCAGCATTAAAAGAGTATTGGGGTTTGGAACATTTCAGATTTCTATTTTGCCAATTAGGTATGCTCTACTTATTATATTTTGAAGGTGGCTGGATTGGGTAATCAAGCAAACTATAATCTCTGAGTACAGAAAATTATTCTATATTTCTTTGAATTTCTCATAACACAGTAATTGTTAATGGGATCATTGTTTTTACTGAGGTAATTTACAATCAAATTTTAAATTTTTTTCTTTAGGGCTAAAGAATTTTTTCTCACAAAGTGAAAGATGGCAGGAAAAACTAAAATTCAAGAGGAAATGGCAAAAATATAAGAAATTCTCCCAGGATGATGTATGGTAATTTTTTCTACATATTTCTTAATTCAAACAATATTTTACTACATTTCAGTTTCCTCTTGTTAATTTGGGAATTCTGATGAAAAAGGGAACAATATTGGTGACAACTGAATGGGGAAATATTACTAACAGTTTCAATGTAAATGAGAAAGGAGAGAAAACTCAAGAAAAGTGTACAAAGACTATGTTTAGGACTTAAAAGAAAAGTTAGATAGAAAAAAACTCATGGAAAAAAGTTAGGTATGTTATTTTGGGAGAAATTACTTGAAGCAGCAATAGAGCTGCCAAAGAAGGAAGAGTATGTTGAATTAATAATTTCAAATCTGTGAAGTATATTTTCAAATCTGAAGTGACTGCTTTTCTGGCTATCATCAGGTGAATAGCACATGCAGGTTAGACTGGTTTGGAGAATGAAAAGTCAATGTGATGTGGTAAGATAATAACATCAGCTGACTGCTTTGTGCTTTGGTGAACACAGTGATTCAGAAGTCTGAACTTGAGCTCAAACCTAGGGTTGTTTTTATTCAGAAAAAGTGGAAATTGATTGTTGAAGTCCCCAAAATGGTGGTTTTCTGCAACTGACTATACTAGCATAACTCCCCTATTTTGGAAGAAGAGAAAGTAATTTTTTATTTAATCTTCTTATCCTTACCAGGTGCTCTCCTATTTTCTTCCCCTCTTTCATTGCCAAAACATCTAAAGTTTCTACATCCTATACTCTTAGTCCTCTCCCCTTGCTCCTCAGAGTCCCTGCATTTTAAACTCACCTCCTTACTCCTGACACTGTTCCCTTGAAAGTCATCCATGACCAGGTTCCAGTCTTTCACTACTGAGCTTGGCATTTTTAAACATTTTCTCTTGGAGTGCTTTCTTTCCTTCTTTTCTGGCACTAAACTGTTTTATTTGGACTTTTCAGCTGTCCTTCCTTTGACTTATTCTTGTCCCACCACCTTCTTACTATAAGCAGTCTCCAAGGATATAATTTGAACTTTATTAAGGGTTGACAGTTACATTCAACATTTCATGTACATGGAACTTATTTAATCATCATAACAATCCTGCAAGGCTGGAACTAGTGAATCCTTTTGTGAAACCTTCATGAAAACTCCAGCTCTTGACCTACTGCTATAAGATAAATAAGAGCATGCATACAAACACCTGAGTTAATATCATCTCCAAAGAGCAAAGCTCTCAAATTCTTTCCTATTTAATCTCTTTGAAACTCCAGCCCCATTTTGATAAAGTACTACTTGACCATCTACCAGTTCCTTCAGAATTCCATCTCAAGAATTTATTTTCTAATCATTTTTTCCTGTCCTTGTTTTTGGATCCCTCAGCCAGCTTAATTTAACGTTCCTCTTATTTCCTTTGTGTTCCATTGTTCCTTCTTTTTATTACAGAAAGTAGCAAGTGAAAGTCTCCTAGTCACACTTCTTCCACATATTTTACTGTTCACTGCATTTTCCCACTAAAAAGTCTCTTTAGCTCTCCAAAAGCACTTTTGTAATCATTTCATCTGGATCCATCTGGAGGGCCATGTCCTTTTGTAGGATAAGCCACCCTTCCTCATCCTTTCAGGATTCCAAGTTAACATTTTCCCTGGGAAGCCCTGATCTGTGGACACCCACCACCCCACTACCATTGCCATCAAAATAATTGAGAATCCCATGTTTGAGGATTTTTGTGGTGAGTTCCCTCTTTTGCATCAGTCTTCTGAATCTGCAATGCTGTCCATTCTTGTTTTCTACTAATTTAGGCATTGACCATAAATATTCTTTGACCCATTCCTGCTTTATTCTTTCACTTTGCTGCTGTTCCCTGAATTTTAATACTTTTCTTTGTTCTCATCTTATCTATATCTTTTACATCCTTCAAAGGCCTAGTATAACTCCCTCTTAAGTGCCCTTTTGTACAGTTATTGTACAGTC